>NC_068312.1:32690480-32980480 GCF_025860055.1 Xyrauchen texanus
TATATTATGCCTTGCTTACAAACCAAAAATAGCACTTCTGAAATTTTGTTAGACTGTCATTTATGTTACAGCACATTTCTCAGCCTAACCTCCTCGGGTGTTGAATCGTATGTTTGTGTACTGTGCCTTATAATTGCGGCATGTGTTCTCTCTCCTCGTCGCATGTGTGATGTTTCCTGCAGTGTCGGCCAGTCATCCCTCCCCATCCCATGGCCTCATTAACTGCTCCTGTCACCTCTTCCCACATGCTCCCCTCTGAACGCCTAATTACTGCCCTCGACCCATGCTAATGATTGATTTCAATACAAAGTGCCTTGTGTACTCCCTGTCCTTGCCCTAGTGTAAACTTGCTAAGGCTGCAAAAGGAGAGTTTAAGTTCATATTTAGCTGTGCCGCACAAATGAGGTGTGAGTCTTGTCTTTATTTCTATGCCACTGGAATTCCTTGGGTTTAACGGTGAAAGCAGTCTGTTTACTCCCTGGATACGTCGCAGAGGGGTCAGGGTTCAGCTGATTAGATTCAGGGGGTCCAATGCTGTTAGATGTCATAATGAGAATAATCACTAGTGAAGGGGGTCAGGGTATATCGTTTCGCAGTTGCCAAACAAATAGGACTATTTTCGCATTCTAGCTAAAGTCGTGGTGGGAATGGACCATTGTTACAGACTGTGATGCTGCGTTTCCACCTTGTATAGCTGCGTAAATCTAGCATGAAATCTCATGCGTAAATCTAGTGGTTGCAACCCCTCCTAACTGAATTCGGAATTGAACTCATTGAAGCATGCACATTGAAACTGAAATATTTCTTATTTGTATTATTCATTAGCAGCCTTGTCCCTGGCTATCCTTTGTGTCTAGTCATTTTTCCTGTTGATTAACGCAAGTCTGGCATAGTGGACGTCTCGTGTTAACAATAGCGTGCAGTCATCTGTTTCCATGTACTTAACAGGTGGTGCAGATGATCCAAATAGAATTTGGATTCTATTTAGTCTTATTTAGTCTTGCCTGCCCAAGAAAATGGCATCAAAGTGCCTGTGAATTTCATGGACAGGCGTCTGCGTGTCTCCTTGCTGATGAGCGTGGGGGTGGTGGGAGGCGGGGTGGGTCTATGTTGGGAGGTTGTCCTGGGAGACAGATGGTGACTAGATCCACTTGATGCCAACAATGTTCTGGAAGATCTCCATGCTACCAGTCCCAGGATTATGTAGGTGGTGCGTACATTGGCACCATGTTCAGGCAACATCCACGTTCCATCTGTTCTCTGCTCATCTTATCTGCATTTTGCCCGGTGGGTCTGCTGCACCTGAGAGCTGTAGCTCTTGTGTTTCACATCACGTTAAAACCACATAAAGGCTGCATAAAAGTAATCCAAGAGACCAGTTTTAAAATTAACATCTTCATATGTGACGTTATTGGTGTGGGTGAGATTCAGACCAATTTTTAAGTACATTTTTGCTAGAAATTTTTCTCCCTTCCCAGTAGGGGGCGTATGCATGAAGAATGAGAAAGTGAAAGTTAAAGTGGAGACCGACTGTGCAGGGAGGAGAATTTATAGTAAAAATTGACTTAAATATTAATTTGTTTCTCACCCACACCTACAGTATCAAATCACTTCTGAAGATATGGATTTAACCACTGGAGTCTTATGGATTACTTTAATGCTGCCTTGTGTGATTTTTGGAGTTGAACAATTTTGGCACCCATTCACTTGAATTGAATGGACCAACAGAGCTGAGATATTCTTCTTAAAATCTTAATTTGTGTTCTGCTGAAGAATGAAAGTCACACACATCTAGGATGGCATAAGGGTGAGTAAATTATGAGAGAATTTAAATTTTGGGGTGAACTATCCCTTTAAAAGGACTTTTTTTATGTATTGCTGCAGCTTATCACTATATTTCAAGTCAGTTACTAATTGTATAAGTGTATATGTAAGTATAAATTTATGTTAAATGTAATGTTGTCACCCTATTTGTTAAACCCTTATAAAAATTAACCATGATATTACTGTAGTTATATTGTAGTTGCCATGATTAGTTTTGTGGTTACTATGGTATTACTACAAATACCATGGTTAAACTACTGTATGGTTACTGTAGTAAAGCCATGGTTAAGTTTTGTAAGGGATTACCCTAATTAAATATATAGCTTAGTGAATTCTGCTATCAGAATATCATCTGATTGTTATCTAAAAATACTTTCTTCTTTAAAGCTGAAGTGTGTAGTTTTTCAGTGTTAAAATATGTTCTCCTGTTCCAGCTTTATATACAGAAACAACTACTGTATAAGAAATACATTTGTAGGTAAATGTTCTTGAGAACTGTAAACACTGTGACTCTGTAGAGCTATAAATGTTCATCTTTAAGTTTTGAAGGACCTGTCCAGCCTGACACAGGAACATTGACTCAACCAATGGCGTGAGTTGGGGGCAGGGCTATCTTTTGTTTGTTTGATGTATTTGTTATGTTTGTTTGATTAACAGCAGATGGGGGGCATATTCATACTGTTGTTTGAAAACTGTTTATTTTTGCAATTACATTCATTGGCACTAGTATAGCGCAGAAATTACACACTAGCTTTGAATAGCTTTAATGTAGTTAGCCATTTTTTTATTAGTAGCTTGTATTTTAGCAAACTACTTTATAAGTGGCTTAGCCACTGTAGTTTAACCACTTTAAGTTATGAGCAGCTTGTAGCTTGGAAAGTTTCAAAATAGCTTCCCCAACACTTCTGAGCTGGTCTTTTCGCTGAAGCGATTGATCTGGTTCATGGACTGGACTGATTCAGTTCTTGAGTCCAGCAGAGTCAATTATCTGTTGACAATGGTTTAAATAATAGGAAGGAAGATGATCAGTTAATAAAGACTTATATTTGGTCTATTCCTTAAGGTTATTATATGGGTTCAGAAGACTTGAAATAAAGGGCACAACTTAGTTTTTTTTTTTTGCCATTTCTGGAGCTTGACTGACGTGGTCACTATGAACTGCTCTTGTATGGAAAAGAGAGAGTGAAAATTCTCCTTGTGTTCCATTGAAAGAAAAAATAACATATGGTTTGGAACAACATGTGGGTGAAGCAATTATGACTGAACTATCCCTTAAATGCCCATCTAAAAACATGATGATGATTAACATTCTGGCAGTGTCTGTGAGACAGCGGAAAAACTATCTACAAGAACAGAGATTCACAATCATCTCTTCGCATGATTCTCAGCCATCTTTGGCAATGAAACATTGCTTTGCACTGATGTGTCATTGGTCTGTGCTGGGAACTAAGCTTAACACTTCACTCTGAAATGATGGAGCTAACCCTCTTGGCATGTAGAATCACCACCCACAAGAACTGGTGACAAGACCTAAGCTACTATGCATCAGATGCTCAAAAACTCTAGCACTTCAGCAGAATTTTTAACAGCCTATCGCAGATGGCGAGAACTTTCTCATGCACTGAAGTTGAACATGCGTCGGCAGAGACCAGGCAGAAAGTAGAGCCAGCATTAGTCATGGTTACAGTTAAATGTTAGGCAATATGCAATGGATGATTGACACTGCATTATATCAAAGCATGCAAAGAAAGTTATTTACAAATGTTTTGCCCCTATAAAACAGTTGAAAATTGAAAAATGGATGATTCAGGAGAATTTAGGTTTTGCAGTCTAGCTAGATTTTGGAAAATAATGTGAAATGATGTGAAATTATTCTTTTTGGGTAAACAGAAATTCGGATTACCAAGTATTTAAAATGTTTTTGCTGGTTTCATAGGTGTTTTCTGTACAAGCATTCACAAGCAGTAATTATTTTTTACACTGGTATATCATTATATTATTGTGGTATCAGCTATTTTTAAAAAAAGCCGCTCTTAAACCACACATAAAAAAAAAAAAGTTAAAATAAAGATGTGATTTAATGCAAGTCAGACAGACCTCTTTCTAAGTGGCCGGTTCCTGGAGCAAAATAAGCTGCAAAGTGAACCAGACTTTATGCTGATAGTGAAAAGTCTGGCTATCCAAAACTAGCTGCATAATTCCTCAAAATTAGTGTATGATTCCTCTTAGAACAATAAAGCTCTTATAGACGATCACAGATTATAATAATATTAGCAATCATAGGCAGAGTGACCGGTCATCCCTCGGCATATTAGAGCGTTCATTTCTCAGGCGAATGAAAATATCAGCCTCCGCTTGTTTTGAATATTTATTTTTATTTGATGTATTCAAATTAAAGTCCTGAGGCCTATCTGTTCTAAAGGAATGCATGCTCCAGGTGCATTGCTCTCACCCATTCACTGACAATAAACTCGTCTCATTGTTTGTTGATGGAAGGAATCTTATATTAAAATAGCAGCCATGCTGTTTATGCGTCGACTTTAGAGTGATGCAAAAGAGCAGAGGTTAGCCATCTGATTGCTAATGTAAATAAATGCAAATATTAAATTGGGGCTTTGTGCCCACGGTACAACATTAGAGTGCTGTTTTCTGTCCGCCGGGAGTTAATAATGTGAATTCCATCGATTTCTGGCTTTTAGAGAAGTGTTCACAGATTTTCTGTCTGTGGCGGAATTGTTGTGCTTGTTAATCCATTTGAGTGTGAGTGTGGCGTATCGTGCTAGGTATAGGTCATTACTAATGCGATGCTAATGAGAGCCTGCTAATCAATTTGTGCTTAATCAGCCAATCAATGTTTGCTGCAACTGGCAAGCACACAGAGTCTGCCATGAGAAAATAGAAGACTTCTTGCCCTGGTTTAAACTCAGATTGTTACTTTGCAACATGCTGACTCTGTTGCTTGATGGAGGGAGTTCAAGTGGTGTTTATCTAATTTTGCAGACAAAGAGACATGAATGAAAAAATAAGTATTAATATCCGTATGTATTCAGATAGGTCTCTTTCATGCAGTACTGAAGAAATAGCTTCACTACACTGATTGCAGATGAACCATCTAACATTATTTTATGAAGTTATACCTTGGCTGTGTCTGAAAAAGTGTATTAGTGTATGGCTTATTGAATTCTGCAAAGTATTCACTGTATACTAGTGTCCTATTTACATCATTGTATATACACTGTAAATACTGTATACAGCTTTGTTTGATATTGAATATAAGTTCACTACTTATTACTGAATAATGCACAGTATACCTGTATAATAATGCTACAGACTGTAAAATATACATTGTATATTTCTATGTTTGAAATAGAGTACTTGCTTAATACTTGCTACTGAATACTGCACAATATAAACTTCATACTAGTGTACTGCTTACTACATAATATAGTACAGTATAGTATAGTATAGTATAGTATTGTATAGTAAACACTGTATACAGCTATGTTTGTAATAGAAAACTAGTTTACTACTGAATACAACAGTATATAATGCATACTAGTGTACTTATTACAACATACTGCTCAGTATATATTAAATACTTCTATGTTTTTAAAGAATACTAGTTTACTAATTACTACTCAACAAGTATACACTGTATTCAAGTGTGCTGCTGACTATACTGTATACTGTACAGTATTCATTACTGTACAAGGTCTTGTTCTCAAAAAAATGGTATTGGGACATCCCTAAACTGTATACTAGTGTACTGCTTACTACATATTGTATACATTATATACAGGTACAGTACTTTAAACAGCTGATTGAAAGAGAAGTTTTCTCCTGAATACAGCAGTATACTGTACACTGCATACTATAGTACTTTTTCCTACGTACCGTACAGTACATATTTACTGCTATGCTTGAAAAAGAATACTAGTTTACTATTTCTTATTACTTCACAGTATAAATACTCTATACTAGTGTACTGCTTACTTCATACTGTACAGTATATATATTGATTACTACAGTCAGTGTTTGAAAAATAATAGAAGTTCACTACATAGTACTGATTAATGCACAACATTTATGTATGCTAGAGTACTGTTTACTTCTTACTGTAAAGTTTATACTGTATACAGCTGTTTGAAAGAGAAAACTAGTTTACTGCTTACTAGTGAATACTACAGTTCACAATATATACTAGTGTACTGCTTACTACATACTGTACATAATATTGTATTTACAGCTATGTTTGAAAAGTAAAACTTCTTTACTACTTCCGAATACAACAGTGTACACTGCATACTAGTGTACTGCTTACTACATACAGTATTGTACAGTATATACTGTATGCTGCTATGTTTGAAAAATAATACTAGTTTACTACTGAATAGCCTACTAAAATTTATACATTGTATACAAGTGCACTGCTTACTACAGTACTGAATATATTGTATACTGCTTTGCTTGGAATAGAATACTGTCACACTACTGAATATCGAATGTTGCACAATGTACATTGTATACTAATGTACTGGTTACTACATACTCTACAGTTTACCTTATACTGTTATGTTTGAAATAGAAAACTAGTTTACTACTTAATACTGGATACCACAGTATGCACTGCATACTAGTGTACTGCTTACTACATATGGTACAGTATACAAAATGGACTGCTATAATATCAGTGGCTTACTCCATAATACTGAATACTACACAGCAGTAGCGGTTCTAGCTTGTATGGTGCCCTTGGCAAAACTTGTTGATTGATTCTGGGTCAAACATTAATCCTTGTTTTAAAACGCTCCGAAAAATGATGTTTCCCTCTCCATTTTCCACAGAATTATTTTATTTCCTCGAAAAGGAAAAAAAAAGACAATACAAGAACACACAAACACACTCACACACACACACACACATCCATGCACAAAACAAGAACTAATCCCTGACCTGACAGGCAGGCGAGGAAAAGCGATGAATTAATCTCGGAAAAAGATTGCAAATAACATCAACCCATTGGTGACCGTTCACTGGCAGGCGACTGTTGCCGACACGTCTCTATTTCTTTGAAGAACCAAGATGAAATTGCAGAGTGCTATTGAATGTAATCATACATTTGTTAAAGTGCATGAGAGAGGCAGTCACATCCCATAAAAGACTAATCTGTATACCTTAGAAACAGCCTGACTGTCAAGTAAAGGGCAAAACCTGACAGTTTAGGATTTGAGCTGAGTCAGGTTTTTTCCTCCAATAAAAGAGTCACAGCAAAGGGCTGACAGAGATAGCCTCCACCTGACTCCTGTTATGACAACCAGATACAGTGTGTTTCTCTCTTCTTCTTTTTTTTAGCTGTTTATGAAAAATTAACCCATAAGCATAGGTTAAAGGCTTTTATGCAAATATGTAGAAAGTTAACCACAATCCCCTTGCTGTTATTCCAGTTCAACTCGGCATATATTTGAGAACATTCTAAAAATCTTATACTTGGTCTGCCAGTGCTCTTAAAGGGACAGTACACCCAAAAAGTAAATTATTTAATCAATTACTCACCCTCATGTTGTTTCAACCCCATATGACGTGCATTGTTTCCATTGAAAACACAAAAAGAAATATTAAGCGGAGTGACCGCCTCAGTCACCATTTACTTTCATTTTATGGAAAACGGTGTAGTGAAAGTGAATGGTGACTGAGGTTGTCAAGCCCTAACATTTTGTCTTTTGTGTTCAACAGGAAAAAGAAAGAAATATGGGTTTGGAACAACAAGGATACGTTACCTCAAAAACACAGTTTTCACACAGAAGTTATGCTAGTGCACAAACTTTGCCAACATGACCAAAAGTGCTGTATCATAATCTTACTTTTAATAGGAGAAAATCTTTGCTGAACTGCATACTATCATTACATAGTGTACTTCATCATATCCTTATTGAATACTGAGCAGGGTGTGAAGCCAGCCCTGCAGAGATGGCATTCCAATGAGAGGGAGTCATTACAAATTCTTTTTGATAGGAAATGTATTTGAATATCTTTCAAGCTGTCCCACTCCCACCCCACACCTTTTTTTTATAATTGTTTTTTTTTTTTTCATCTAAAGGTTGTCGTTGCGGGGTTGGTTTTGCAGTGTAAAAAGAATTCATGTTACTGAAGAATTTAACAAAAAAGAAATATTACCTCTTGGCCTTTTATTCAGGAGATGAAATGTGGGATTGTGGGTGTTTGGATTGAATTCCTGTCCCTGTGTCTATTCTTGTCATTTTTAGCTCTGTTTTTTGTCAAACGCAATTAGGTACTAAATTATGCCAACAAAGAAACATTATGTAACCTTTAATGGAGTAAATACACAAACAGGATAATGAATGGAAAAAGCAATGAAAGTGAATGGTGACTGAGACTAACATACTTCCTAACATATCCTTTCATGTTCCATAAAAGCATAAAAGTCCTATGTGTTGGGAACAAAATTACAGTGAGTAAATGATGGCCTAACCACTTTAACTAAGTGACAAGCAAACGGGGAAATTGTTAACAAAATATCTTTTAGGATTATCAGTAACAAGACATTAACATTTGGCTCCAAAAGTCTGAGACCACATTGAAATATGAGATTTTCTTATTGAACTATAACAGCAATTTTGCATAGCATTTTGTCAACTTTAAAACAATGAAAATTATTGATGCAAAGTGAAAAGTGAAGGTAGAAATATAAATTGTGCTCTATTTCTAGGTTTTTAATCTGTAAATAAAAATGTAAGAAACATTTGCAAGGGATAAATGTTATATTCAGTGGCTAAAAACCTTTTGGACATGTAAGCCGCACTTAAAATGGATGAACGTCCTTGCATTATATTCACAGTATACTGCATAACAAAATGTATTAATTTTTATTAAATAAAAATTATCTCACCATTTACTCACCCTCATACCATTCCAGATGTGTATGACATTCTTTCTTCAGCAGAACACAAACATGTTTAAAAAAATAATAATTCTGTAAGTCCATACTATGCAAGATTTGTAGATCCAAAAATCACATAAAGGAAACATAAAAGTAAATCATAAGACTCCAGAGGTTAAATCCATATCTTCAGGAGCGATACAATAGGAGTGGGTGATCAACCTTTAATCCTTTTTTTACTCTAATTCTCCACTTTCACATTTTCACTTGTAAATCACATGTGGTAAATGTTAAGTTTAATTTTCACATCTGAAAGTGAAAGATGAAGTGGAGATTTAGAGTAAAAAAATGACTTAAATATTGTTCTGTTTCTCACCCACACCAGTTATATAGTATTTTTTTTTTGTATGTGTATTCTATATTGTGTGTATTGTTTACTGTACATTGTAAATTGTGTTGTGTAAATATGTTGTTTATTGTAAATGGTACTGCTATGTTATTCGGAACTGCACACAAGACTTTCACCTACTGTTGCACTTGTGTACACAGTAGTGTGACAATAAAGTGATTTGATTTGATTTCATTTCATTTGATTTGATTGAAGATATGGATTTAAACACTGCAGTCATATGGATCACTTTCATGTTTCCTTTATGTGATTTTTGGAGCTACAAAGTTATGATCACCATTCACTTGCATTATATGAACCTACAGAACTGAGATATTCCTCTAAAATCTTTGTGTTCTGCTGAGGAAAGTCAAACAATACAAATGGGATGGCATGAGGATGAGTAAATGATGAGAGAATCCCTTTTACTCAGCCTATTGGAACAATTATGAGACACAAATACAATTTTAAAACAACAAAAATGGAAAAGGTATGAAAACATTGTTTTGGAAAATATTACAACCTTCCCTGAAACAAAAATGCAACAACATGCCCCAATACTTAATTTTATATTTATCCTAAAAATGTACTTTGGAGGATAGAATTCATAAAAGTTATTCTCATTTAAGAATGTTTTTTTTAACTTGATATTTGAAGCCAACATACAGTATAAAAACACTGTTATAGAAGACACACATTTGCACAGTTGAACTTTTTTTGCACAGTTGAACTTTTCTCCCCAATGTAACTAGTAAAAATAATTGTAAGTAAACAATTATTTTTAATTCTTCTTGGTAAAGTTTAGCATCACATATTTGCAGATACCACTTGGTTTGATATTATGTTACCTAATGCAATGACTTATAAGGACACTGTCCAAACACTTTTTTGAAGTATAGGTCTCTGTGGAACAAAAATGGGCATTTCCCAATCAGTGGGTGTTTTTAAAACGGGACAGGCATTTTTTAAACTAATCAAATTAAACTGAATTAAAGTAGGGAATCTCAATGTAGTGACTAATACAGATGACCCCTGATTAAAAGCCCCCACTGATTGGGAAACACCCATTTCTGCAGAGACACCAGTCTCACTTTTTGGGGCCACAGTAAAAAGTCAGCCAAGATCACAAGATGTTAAAAATATAATATGCTGTGAAACAAAAGACATTGGATGACTAGAACCATATCTGGCTTTCTGGCCTTCCTTTTGGGGATGCTCATCATTATTATCATTAACCAAAACTATTTTGTACACATCAACACTTGCATTCTGGCTCTGCTGGCTTCTCTTTAAATGAGCTGCCCCACGGATCTGTGACTCTGCCGCCTCTGTTGAACATTTTCTGTCTTTTCCAGAGTTACTAAAGGAGCTGTTCTGCTCTGCCTATCAAATCCTGTTTAATCTCTCTGTAAGAACACAGCCTTTCATCTCTCACACCCCTCCTGGGAAAAGCCCATTTAGGACCATCACCGTCTGGTTATTCTTCAAGGTCAAACAAGACATGCTGCTCCATGCACACCACTCTCAGTAAAGTGACTTTAAGGATAGTGTGTGTCCTGACATTAAACAAGGACAACGTGACATCTGAAGTGTTTTTTGATCTGTGTTTTAATGAGATACGTTCATGGCAGTGCATTGCAGATATGTGCATCTGGAAAAGGAACTTTCCTATGTCCACAGTCATTCGCTCCCGCTCAAAAGACGTTTTTATATTTTTGAAAGAAATTGATTATTTTGTTTGCACTCAATATCAAGCTTTTAATTGATAAAAAATACATTTAAAAACTGTTAAAATTGTGAAAGTTTGTAGAACAGCATTTATTTGAAAAATAAATGTAATTATCAAAATCCAGTATATATTTCTAGTATGAATTATAATTATTGTATATAAAGTATACAATTTAATATCAAGTATATAAGTATAATTATAAACATAGAAATACAGTATACTTTTTTAGCATTACGTAAACCTTTCTTTCAAAAACAAAATGGTAGTGAATTTCTTTTACTTTCTAGTGCTAATGCTATATAATAACATTATATAATATATAAATATAATAAATATAAATATAAAAAAAGAATGCATGTAATAAATGAACTAAATTAATACATTTAGATGTTGTTGTCATAGTGCATGAATCTTTTGGACTTCTTTTATAATGCTTTTATTATGGGGTTTTTTTTCTTCTTTTTTGTCTTTTATGGAGCTTGACAGCCACTGATCACCATTAACTTCTATTGTAAATGAAAAAAAATGCAGTTCTGTCATTCCGCCAAACTTCTTTGGTGTTTCACAAACCAAAGTAAGTCATATGTGTGTGGAATGACATGAGGGTGAGTAAATGATGAACTGTCCCTAATTATAAATGCATTCGCAACTCTCCAGCCAAAGGGATGTTTTTAAACTCTCCACAGGATTTGCAAGCAGGTACCTAAGAGACACGAAGGGGGAGAAAACAGGCTCTTCATTCATTTTCATCAACAATCAGCACAGTGCCTCTTAAATAATGCATTGATCTCTGGGCTTGCTGTTAATTCCCCTGTTATCAGGATGTGCCGAGTGGATGTGGCAGCACTTGATGGATGTGAGCTACAGGCCAGCTGTCCGTTTACTTTGACAGACATATTCCCACTGCAGTGGAAGAACGGAAACCTTTGAGTGTGAGTGTCTTGTCTTTCAAACTATAGCAGAGGACAGTGTCTCATTAAATGACAAAAAAATAACAATCCAGTTGCTTCGATGCATGCACAACTAATTATGTTTTATTTTTTTATTTAAGTTTATAATGATGGTTTATTTCAATTCTGATATACTGGACAGCTCAACAAGTCAGCAAAGGAATGGAACAAGATATGGTACTCAAAGTTAAATGTTAGAGGGGGCTGTACAACTTCTTACTGTAGCATACACCTGTGTTCTGTACTTACAAATGACCATAAGGTGGTCGTTTCATCAGGGGCATAGCAAGCATTGCAAATGTTGAAATGTTTTTACATACAGTACTGTGCAAAAGTTTTAGGCACTTGTGAAAAATGTCTTCAAAAATAATGCCATAAATAGTTTTTATTCATCAATTAACATCATACAAAGGCCTGTAAACATAAAAAAGCTAAATACATTTTTGGTGTGGCCACCTTTGCACCAATTCTCCTAGGTACACCTGGACACAGTTTTACTTGGTTGTTGGCAGATAGGATGTTCCAAGCTTCTTGGAGAATTCCCACAGTTCTTCTATAGTTGGACAGTTCACCACAGTCTCAATTGCTTCTGTCTCTTCATGTGATCCCAGACTGACACGATGTTCAGTGGGGGTCTCTGTGGGGGCAATGCCATCTCTTGCAGAGCACCCTGTTCTCCTATTCTAATCTTTTCTATATGCAAAAGTAATGTTTGGGAGTCTAAAATGTATATTTCCTATTGACACACTAAAGCTGAAGATATAAATAACCATCTTAAGACAAATGTTTTTGTGAAACATCTTAAGTGTCTGAAACTTTTGCACAGTACTGTATGTTCCCAATTTAGGGAAGATGATCATTACATATTCATTTTATTTTAAAGACCCTATGAATCAAGGACCCCATATGAAAATTATCCATGAAAGAAAACAAATGTACTACACGCAATACACACAGAGGCATGAGGGTAAAGAAAGACAAAGTTTAGTGCCTCATTTTTTTACAGATATGATTGTGATTACAGGAATGATCATCATTGCCCTCATTATTATATAGAATAGTACATTAATACTATTAGTAATTCTGAGTAACAATTACTGTTAATAAATGCTAATAAATAAATAAACCTAGATATTATATGAAATTCATAAAGCAACGACAATTTTCTAAAGACAGAAAGCAGTTTTCCTGCTTTCTTGTCTTTAGAATATTTGATAGACTCAAGTTAATTTAAAAGGACTGTCTGCAAATGGTTGAAACTGGGTTTTAAACCACTCCACTCTGTCTGATGAATGTAATTATTCTCTGGTAACAAAGACAAATCAATAATGCACATATTCCTGTTTGAAAGATCATGCTCATAACAGTCATCTAATACCCTAATTCATATTGAGAGCTACGAAAGTTCGCTACTAAAGTTTGATTAGGATGATGTCATTATTTAAGCTGTGGGACAGAGAGCGCAAAGGTGGAGAAGGTACGTCCTCTGGTGGCCAGAGACGTAGTTACGTAAATAATGAAGTGACTTGAACAATAATTGTATTTGTTCACATTTAGGTTCTTACCAAATATACATAGTTTTGTTAGCCCCTTTGGAAAGAATAATAACAAATCTTGGATGTTTCACCTATAGACCGTATATCCGTCCGACCGTATCCATATAATGCAAGTGAATGGTGATCAGACCTCAGTAGCTCTAAAAATCACATAAAGGAAACATTGAAGGAATCCACATGACTCCAGTGGTTAAAACCATATCTTCGGAAGCGATGCAATAGGTGTGGGTGAGAAACAGATCAACATTTAATTCCTTTTTTTACTCTAAATCTCCACTTTCACATATGAAGTCACATGTGGTTCCTGTTTAGTTTCACGTTCACATCTGAAAGTGAAAGTTAAAGTGGAGATTTAGAGTAAAACATTTCATTACCCACACCAATTATACCGCTTCTGACGACATGGATTTAAGCGCTGGAGTCTTATGGATTACTTTTGTTACCTTTATGTGATTTTTGGAGCTACAAAGGTCTGAGCACCATTCACTTGCATTGTATGAACCTACAGAGCTGAGATATTATTCCAAAAATCTTTGTGTTCTGCAGAAGAAAGTCAAACAACACATATGGGATGGCATGAGGGTGATGAAATGATGAGAGAATTTTTTTTTTTTTTGGTGAACTATCCCTTTAAATTCCTTAGTTCTCCTGTGAAGAAGATACAAATAATCTCAGGTGAGATCTCAATAAAGTCTCTAAATGTGCTCAGATTTGCCAAGTTAAACTCAAGCATTTTTCATCTAATTCTTCCAAAATGTAATTAAATGAGATATGCTCTCCACTTCCGTTTCATAACTCATACATGTCAACAAATAATAATTGTCTCACGTGTGTGTGTGTGTGTGTGTGTGTGTGTGTGTGTGTGTGTGTGTGTGTGTGTGTGTGTGTGTGTGTGTGTGTGTGTGTGTGTGTGTCTTAAGGAACTGTAGGAGAAATATTTGAAACAAAGAGGCTTGAATGAAGCAGTAGACTTCAATTAAGCTTCTTGAGATAATCTCAACCTCTGAGCAATAATGTTTTCTGCTGGGATTTCATCATAGCTTGGTTACACGTGAAAGGCATTTTCTTGTTACATTCAAATAGCAACATATTTGTAACTACTGATGGTTCATTTTCCAGGGTTATATCCTCCTGAGGCTCAGCAATAATTATAATAATAACAATAAGATTATATTGGAATAATGTACAGATTTATGAAAAGTTATTGGTATTTGTATTCACCAAAGTGGCATTCAACTGATCACAATGTATTGTCTGGACATTAATAACGTGAAAGATTACTTTTACAAAAAAAATAAATAAATAAATCTGAACTTAAACTACTTCAAAACTTCTCATCAAAACATCCTGCATGTGCAGCAATGACAGCTTTGCAGGTCCTAGCTGCCAGTTTGTCCAGATACTCAGGCGACATTTCACCCCACACTTCCTGTAGCACTTGCCATAGATGTGGCTGTCTTGTCGGGCACTTCTCACGCACCTTAGAGTCTAGCTGATCCCACAAAAGCTCAATGGAGTTAAGATCCATAACACTCATTTCCAATTATTTGTTGTCCAATGTCTGTGTTTATTTGCAAACTCCAGAGGTGGGTAGTAACACGCTACATTTACTCTGTTACATTTACTTGAGTAACTTTTGGGGGAAATTTTACTTTTAGAGTAGGCTTAAAAGTGGGTACTTTTTTACTCTAACTCAAGTTAATTTTTAATGGAAAAAAATCTACTTTTGCTCCTTTACATTTTATGCCATTACTCTCGTTACTATTTTTGTATGTTAAAGAATGTGTCCTCTTCAAATTTTGTTTCTATCACTTATAATATGGTGAGGACTCATTTTCACTCAGTGTTGCCATGTTCGCTTATTATAAGCGAATTTGGGCTTTTATTGCTGACCAGATCACTTGTTTCTCTTGTGAGATCTGGCAACACAAGGTGCTGCTGTCCTACGTGAACGCAACAGTGTCTGCCACTCTTTCAGCGGGCTCAGAACATCTGGAAGGTAATGGCCGAAATGGGAGATAAAGTGACCGTGTCGACAGAGACACATCACCCATGGCCTCATACAAACACTTTTTTCACTCCAAGGAGTGAAAACAAACAGTTATATAATGCGATGCCTGCTCTGTGCACCAAAACAAGTTGACCTACCAGTATTCAAGAATTCAAGCTGCAACCTGAGAAAAGTTGTCCCGATGATAGCTGCCTCATGGTCATTTTTAACTACTTCTTAATATACATTTTAACACATTGAAATCATTTATTTTGATTTTTATGCATTAAAAGAAGATAATCAATTTTTCAGAAACAAGCTTGAAACGTTTTGAGATGAAACATGATGGTATTTCATATGAAGTAAAAAAAAAAAAAAAATTGATGGTGATATGACATTAAAATGTACTACATAAAGTAAGAATAAAGTGTATTTATAAGGGAAATGCATAACCAGTGCTGGATAGAAGCTACAAAGCTATCAATCTGTCTACTCTAACCTTTTCTTTTTGTTTTTCTATTTCAAAAGTGGCTTTTTTTTTATGCAATTCTTCCCATAAGGCCTGCACCCCTGAGTCTTCTCTTTACTGTTGTACATGAAACTGGTGTTGAGCGGGTAGAATTCAATGAAGCTGTCAGCTGAGGACATGTGAGGCATCTATTTCTCAAACTAGAGACTCTGATGTACTTATAGTCTTGTTTAGTTGTACATCTGGCCTTCCACGTCTCTTTCTGTCCATGTTAGAGCCAGTTGTCCTTCGTCTTTGAAGACTGTAGTGTACACCTTTATATGAAATCTTCAGTTTTTTGGCAATTCCAAGCATTGTATAGCCTTCATTCCTCAATACAATGATTGACAGATGAGTTTCTAGAGAAAGCTGTTACTTTTTTGTTGTTGCCATTTTTGACCTAATATTGACCTTAAGACTTGCAAGCCTATTGCATACTGTGGCAATTCAAAAACCAACACAAAAACAATGTTACAGTAAGATTAATTTAACGAACCAAATAGCTTTCAACTGTGTTTGATATAATGGTAAGTGATTTTCTAGTACCAAATTAGCAATTTAGCATGATTATTCAATGATGAGGTGTTTGAGTGATAGCTGCAGGAAATGGGGCCTATCTAGATTTTTATAAAAAATTACTTTTTTCAAATAGTGATGGTGCATTTTTTCACATCAGTAATGTCCTGACTATTTTTGTGATCAGTTGAATGCCACTTTGGCGAATTAAAGTATCAATTTCCTTCTGAAACAGCAAAGTCTGTACATTATTCCAAAATTTTGGACCCCAATGTGTATATATATATATATATATTATCATAATTATGTATTATACTATTATTTCTTATTGTTGTTCTTGTTGTTGTTATATTTTTCATTATATTATTATATTAAATGATAGGATAGGATAGGACAGGGTAGGGTAGGAGAGGAGAAAAAGGGCTGGCAACTTTACAATTCTGTAAGCCTTTAATTTAACATACTTACGCATGGGGGCGACATTACTGCAGAAATCACACACTCTCACTCCTCATCTTCTGCTGGCCTGTGTGTGAGAATGGATGGAGGAGGCAGAGCCAAACACACGTACACATTGACACTGAAACACACATACACACAGACCAGGACCACACCGACCGGTCTGTCTCCTTAAGATGCTGGAATAACGGCGTTAAATCTTTTGCATCTTTATCGTGACCATCTTACTCACTGTCTCCAAAAATGTCTGGGAAAATAGACAGTAAACAAGGTGAGAGGTTACATTTATATACATATATTAATAATCTGAAAATTAACTTCAGTTAGCCGCATTAGCATTAGCTTCAGATGGAGGGTTCAAGCCACACACAGGATCAAAGCATCTAATCTGTACTCTATATTTTAAACCAAACCCAACATTTAAAGGGTTTAGATGATAAATTCACGTAATTTAAAGCATTTATAATGTGATATAATGTTAAGTTAGACATCAGCTCAGGCAGCTCTATTTTGGGTGTGGACGGAGCTGTTAGCGCTGCTGTTGACAAGACGTTTTGTTTTGATAATTTTGGTACCTTTATGCCGTTTTTAAATATATATATATATATATATATTGTATATGTATATATATATACATATATACCTATTATATTAGACTTGTTATGTATGTAGCGTTTGTGTCATTGTTTTTATTTGTGTCGTTCTGGCTCTTTCTTTCAGACAGTGATTGAATGTGTTTAAATGGTTTGTTGTGTGTATAATGGACAAGTCATTGTTTTTTAAAACATTCCGATTAGAATTTAAAAGGAGGATGGTTGAAAAATGAATCTGTCCAACATTGTCGTATATATTGTTTCAAGTACACTTATAGTTTATATTAGTCGTATAATTGATGTGGACTGAATTGAGACAAATGGGATGGATGGATGGGAATTATTACTCAAGGACCAAGGTTTTGTGAAGAAGGGTCTGTTTTGATGAGTCTATAAATTACTCTGCCAGATAGCAAATATTGTCACTTCCTTTCTCAGTTGATTTAGAGAAGTTTGAGTCACTTGCTGTTAAGTCGATAGATAAAGTTAAATAGCACCTCTCACAATATGCATTGTGATATCCAGATGCACACTGTTACTGAATCGTGAGATATTGCTCTAGCAGTCTTAAGATTTTACGCTGTTACCTTCAAGCTGCTTGAATGTTATTTTTATTCTGTTTTTGTGAATGAGGGAATACCAATTCTCTATGTTAGACTGACACTTCCTTTCTCATAAGGTTTAGAGAAGTTGAATGTCTAGATGTGAGTAATCCGTTCACTCTCTGAGCTACTCCATGTCAGCCTGGAGTAGGGTTGCAACGGTATGAGATTTTCACGGTATGATAACCGTCTCAGAGAATATCACGGTTTCACGGTATCTGTTGTCGGTATTACACAATTAGTATTATCAGTGAAAACAGAAGGGTTATTTTATTTATTTATTTTTGAGCAAACACTATATTATAATTGAAACTTGAAAGCATTTATTTTATTGAAGTATGTGTAAAAAATAATATCCCTTTTGAAAATAAAATAAATAGAAAAAATAAGAAAGCTAACAGAATTATAATAAACAGAATTATAAACATGATAAAAAATACCATGTAACTGTCATGTTATATAACTAAAGCATGTTAGGTTACATGTTAAATTAACTACTAAATGAAAAATAGCATCAGCTGTGTGAGCTTTTAAAGTAATGTCCTATGATTATTAACAGTTAACATATACTGCTCCTGTCTGTACCTTTAACTCAGTGCTTCTCCACTGGTTTTGCTTCAGGACAGATTTTACATTGGAAATCAAGTGTCGACCTGCCATAGATCAAACATAACCTGTATTTAATATATCCTGGGTCACATTTCCTTTTATGTTGCATAGTTTCCGGTACAAGTACATGCATCAAGTGACATTATTTTTGTTGTTGATTTCAGCAACAAAATCTACAGGAAGTTTTCTCTCCCCCTTTTAAAAATTGAAGAGCATATTTACTTATATGAGCCCATTATTATCCCGTTTGTTACCTAATATTACATATTTATACACACATTACACAGAAGGAAAGGCTCCTCATTACCATGCTCAGTGTGCTAGTCTTAAATAATAGTAATAATAATAATAGGTTAATGTATTTATGAAAAATAACTTCAACTAAACTTTAACTAAAAGTTAAAGTTCACTGTGCCACTAACTTTTAGATTATTTCAAATTAAACTGAAACATTTTGTCAAAATATAACTGTGTTTATTTGCCAATATTTTTACTCATGTAAAATCCAGAAACAAATTTGTAAAGGTGATGTGTGTAATTATTAATATTTTTAACTATTTTGTTTAAGGGGCCACATCGGGCTGTAAGTAGTGCATGGGGTGGGGGGGCACATTGTATTACTTTTGAGATACAATGTTCAGCATTGATTTGGTTTGGTTTTTGTATCATTTAAGCCCAGAAATAGCTGTGTACTCAATTTTCTGAAGTGTATCTGTGACTAATGGGACTGTTCTGGAATTGCCTAAAGTATAGATACTTTTCTATCAGGCATTAAAAAACTGAATAAAGGCGGAGATTATAAATTTATTTTGCCATCTCTACTTCCCTGTTAATTTATTATTCAGTTTTAATAATAATAATAAAAAAAAGAAATTTATAGAACTTTTCATGTTTGTCGCAAAGCGGGCGAGTTTACTTTGCACAAATAAAAAACACATTTACATATTCATCTCTGGCTTGCTTTTGCTTGCATGTCAATGATGCCGAGATCTACTTTTATATTTAATTTAATCACTGAGAAGGTTTACCTGCGAAATTAGTAGCACCAAACATCACAAGCAGCCTCAAGAATGGACAGAGTAACCGTATAACACTTTTCCTTGAGCAGAATATTGCACTACAGATCGCTAAGTTTGATCAAAGGAGAAAGCGAGACGTGTATGGTTGCCAGATTGCACAAAATAAGTAGAACATTAGGCAGAATATTTCCAATTTGCGCAAGTATAAATCTCAAACTGGGGGTGTTTCGTCTCTTATCTGGCAACCCTGAGCATGTTAAACGCTTGTGGAGACGCGTTAGGTCCCAATGCAAGTTAACTGAAATATCCAATGAAAAATAAAAACGCTTTTGTGATAAATGAGCCGCGGGCCATATGTTGCCCATGTCTGCTTTAGCTGTTTGCGAGATTATCATTAAATCTGCGTCGGCAGTCCTAAATAGTCTATCGCTTGGGTGGCCGCCGAAATATCTTCAATGGGAGAACCATGGCATTGTTCTTTACCTGCTGTCCGCGACCGAGTCCGAAAAGACCAGTTGAGAAACAAACCGTCAATTTTCAAACCGTGGTATACCGTGAAACTGGTATACCGCTGCAACCCTAGCCTGGAGTAGATTTTGCTGCCAAATCATGCAGTAATACCAAATGGACCAACATTTTACCCTGCTACTCTGTGGCTTTTTTATGAAAAACGGAATATGTTTGTAAATACACTTTGTAAATACACTTTGAGGTTGCAACCAAAGTAACTTCCTTTCTCAGAAGATTCAGAGAAATTTGAATCACTTGTGGGTAAATGGTTCTCCTTATTTGAAGTTCAGTTGTGCATCTTTGAATAGCCCTTTTGAATGTAAATGCTGGCCATCATCTTCTACTTAAGGATATACTATTAAATATCTAACATTTTACTGTCTTCATTGTAGCTGACAGAAGTTTGCACGATTTCTTTTTGTTTTTAGTTTTGTTTAATTGGTCTACGAAGAGAATCAATCTATATTCAAATACTCTCAAGTGCCCATTCGCTCATGTGACATCTGCAGCAATTGCCATTCACACATCTGCCCAAATTAAGATATACCTCTCTTATAATCATTCTTTTCCCCATTAACTCGCTTTTATACACCCTCTTTGCATTAGTATCTTCATAAATTACAATAACAGTGTAATCTGTGCATATTATGGCCACGTATAGCTTGTTGGTATCTCAAAAGCTCCTTGAATTCAGAATGTAAACATGACAAATAAAACATATTCTACTCAAATGTATGACTTTAAACCTTGTGTGAATTCTACTCATAAAATGTGGCACAAAGTCATTGATAACACATTTTATTGTTCCATTAGTTAAGGTTTTACATGTCGTCTTGAGCGTCCTCATATTTAAATGTACCTCTAAACGGCGTCTCATAGCTGTGTGGCAGGTGTCTGTATATTTGCAAACAGTATACCGTTGCTCGACTGTCGAACTTCTTTTCACCCCTGAACGAAGAACGAAGAAGACCTTCTATGGAAGTATATCAGGGCATATCCAGCTCAAAATTCTGTGTAAAGATCCAGACTTAATTAAGCCTCATGTGTCTGTGTAAATGCACCTAAATGCCACTTTTGATGCAGCTTCTATACCACCTCTGCAGTGTAAAGATGGCTTTGCAGAACGTTGACGGAATGATCAAACGGGCCAATGGAATGCTTGCCAAAGTCTTTCTAGCAAGCCAGTCCACTGTCAGCCATCTTTGGAATGCCTTGGGTGGTGTGTAGCTCCTATCTCTTTGAATGGGGAACACAGAAATCTCAAAAACAGTTGGTCAAGATTACCTCTGGTAATCTTGACCAACACCAGGAGCGACGCGAAACCAGGATATTCATATACTGAAATGAGGATAATTGAAAATAAAATGTAAAAAAAAAACAAAAAAAAACAGAGCAACCACAGACAGAAGATGTTATGTTTATTGAACGCAACTCATTTTCTCACTTAAACCCTGTAACGCTTTCTACGGCAAGCACTGTGGGGATAAATACACAATCACACACATACACAGGGAAAATCACATCCTTATTCAGTCTGTTAGGAATGTTTATGTTCACGCAGGACTCCTTTTGTTATTTTGCCGCTCTTACGTGACAGGGAAATGGAGAAAAGGTCAAAATGAGCCGGAATGTCTCCCCTCTGCCATTCTGTGTGTGTGTGTGTGTGTGTGTGTGTGTGTGTGTGTGTGTGTGTGTGTGTGTGTGCGTGTGTGTGTGTGTCGTGTATTTGTACAGTTATATTTGTACAGTTTTTATACTGTACAAATATAAAGTTTGTACAGTATAAAAACCATTATGTCTATGGAAAGTCCCCATAAAACATGGAAACACAACATGAGTGTGTGTGTGTGTGTGCGCGTGTGTGCCGGTGTCTAATTTCAGTACGCATGGGGAGAGCGGCATAAAAAGGCAGCAGCCACAGAGCTGAGAAAGTGACACACGTCAGTCTAGTGCTGGCGCATAGAAGAATTGAGAAACTTTATAAAATTGATTGTAAACATTGCTGTGGCCATTAAAAGCCTTACCTGGAACGTCAAGTGCCCTGCTGAAAACTGTCACACTGGTGCCCGTGTGACAGTTTTCCCAAGAAGGACACGTGAAGCAGGGCACTTGAAATTAAACACCGGTGTTAGACATAATTTAGCGCAGGTGTAAGCGCCCTTACAGCTTTTCTTTTTTCCGTAATCAGAATGATGGGAAGTTTGAGCGCGCTCGATTTAATCTAAACAGTAAACAAAAAAAGTTGTTTTGACCTTAACCCGTTCGGCAATTTCATTGGTCTAATGAAAGCTTCACGCCGCCAAAAAACTGAGCACGTCACAGAATGTTTTTTTAATTTTTTTAATTTTTTTTATAACGTTTGAAAGCGGGAAAAATCCATATATTAGCCGCGTCATTGTATAAGCCGCGAGGTTCAAAGCGTGGGAAAAAAGTTGCGGCTTATAGTCCGGAAATTACGGTAGTTAAGTTCTGGCTTTAATATACTGTAATAAGAATAATTTTAGACCCATTTGTTGACTGCACTGGTCGGCACGACATCGCAGAAATAGAAAGAAAAATAGAAAGCCCTGTCGCTCGTCTTGTGTCGCGTCTGGTTAGGGCACTGTGTAAGATCACCGAGTTGATTGACAGGCAATGTATGTATCTAAATGGTGATTGGCTCTTTTACTTGTAAGGTGGGACTTCCTTTCTTCATCAGTTGACCATTGGGCGGTCCAGTTTCTCCCATTCATTTAAACAGAAGTGGCCCGTCTCTGCTAAATAGTCTCTGATAGTCTAAGTCAAACTCCAACTGTAAAAATTTCAAATGTAAACAAAAACATGCTAGGCCTTTAATCTGTTCCAAATTTCTATCTATGTGACAGATTATCTGACTTTGTGACTGCTTATCTGACAGTTTGTGTGACTGTTTATCTGACTATCTGTGTGACCTTTTTATCTGACAGTTTGTGTGACTGATTATCTGACTGTCTGTGTGACAGACTGTTTGTCTGTGTGACTGTTTGTCTGACTGTCTGTGCGACTGTTTGACTGACTGTCTGTGCGACTGTTTGACTGACTGTTTATCTGACTGTGTGACTGTTTATCTGAATGTGTGACTGTTTATCTGAATGTGTGACTATTTATCTGACTGTGTGACTGTTTATCTGACTGTCTGACTGTTTGACTGTTTATCTGTCTGTTTATCTGAATGTGTGACTGTTTATCTGAATGTGTGACTGTTTATCTGACTGTGTGACGGTTTATCTGACTCTCTGGGTGACGGTTTATCTGACTCTGGGTGACGGTTTATCTGACTCTGGGTGACGGTTTATCTGACTGTCTGGGTGACTGGATATCTGGCTGTCTGGGTGACTGGTTATCTGATTGTCTCTGTAATAGCTGAAGACTTTGTAATCGGCAACAAAAATGTGTCTGCGGACATTAAAGCTGTCATTTTGCTCATTCTCATAGTTTTGTATTTGAAGCAGAACATTGAGGCTATGATTCATAATTTCTGTCAGTTGAGGGTGTTATTGTGCCATTGTTGAATTTGACAGCCATATGAACAATCAAAGCTGCTTTTTACTCTGTTTTAGTCACAAAATTATCTTTGGAGGGCGGGGTTTTGGAATGAGGGGCTTGGCTAATTCAATAGCTCACTCATGTGAAAGCTTCAGAACGCTAAAATCGCTTACAGCACCTTTAAGATGCATCTCGGGTGATCCAATCACATGTGGTCAGGTGAGACATATCACTGTTTACACCTGGTCACTTAAATGCGTCTACTGTGACCACGTATGATTGGATTTGTAGGGGAGGGACTCTGTTTCATGACAACATATATCAGTCACTATATCAGTGTGTTACTTCATGACATTTAAGCACAACAAAGCCAGAAAAGAAAAAAAAAAGAGCAGAAAAAGGTGCTATTTCTCCCAGATGCACCTGAAATTCTATCTAAGCGCAAAAGCAGAAATGTCCCGTTATTTTAGTGGATTACTACCTGTATTAACCTGAGCTGCAGATGTTCATGCTTCAACCACACTAAAGTGAATTTCTTATGCTTGTGTTTGTATCAACTTTGCTTTCTTTTCCGATCAGAAGTTTTTTTTTTCCTTTTAAAGCCACTTGTATCCAACAAACTTTAAACTCTTGTTTTAGAGCAGTGGTTGATTGACAGGTGAGGGTTGTTGCTTTGCTGCTGCCAGGTCGCATACAGGACGGATCGATTACACCTCAAATGGGATGCGTTCACATGCGTTTTTGACCATATTCGTATGTGGTTTTTGTGATCTGATCACTAAATGTTTTAGACCATGTGTAGACCTGTATTTAGCGCTGAGCACATGTGATCGGATCACCAAAAATGCATGTTATTACCAAGTCTATGAGACCCCATTTGAGATCCCCTATGAGATCTGTTTGACTATCTATCTAGCTTGCTAGCTGTTAGTGTATGTCTGTATAACTTTCAAAATGAAAAATAAAACATTTTAAAACTACTTTTTCATACAATTCTTTGTCAAGCCATCATCAAAGTTTGTCTTGAAAAAAAATTCTTATCTAGTTATTTTTATGGTCCTGTTTGGAGATGTTAGTGGCACAAAAGTGACACCCTGGGCTAAAAGTTTTTTTGAAAAGTTTAAGGTAGCATTTTTACCAGATACATTTACATGCATTGCTCTGTCCATCTCTGTCAAAATACGGTTGTAAGCTGTGTCTCTTTTAAACATGCACCCAATATTTTGTGGTAGTTCACTTGAAAAATCTTGGTGGTGGAAACTTCAGGTGAAGCTGTGACCAGAATCAGGGAGGTTCTTGGAAGTATATGAATGAGAAACAAGTCTGTTTAGAGGTTGTGCTCAACTGCTTTGTCTGCTTCAGAAGAGGATATAGACAAAAAGAGGAAATGAATTAGTAGACTGCACTTCCCACTAAATGAGGATCAAGAAGCGGATGGTAAGATCACATCCTCAGTGCACCTCATTGCTTTGCTATCTTTTTATTGGCTGAGTATAGTGTTGTCTTAGACAGCTATTCAGGAAGTTAGCGCTCATGGCCAGTTAAACCTGTTCAGATTAGTAGTCAAATCAGTTGCTGTGAGATAAGAAAGATAAAGCTTTCATTTTCTTGGTCATTCCAGTCTTACGCTTTCCTAAACACATTAACTTGTACTAACCTTATTATCCTTTCACTGACTCTGATTTTCTACCTGCTTTTCTTCTTTTACTTTTTTGGGACGTTAGCAGCCTATTTTTATACAGTTTAACAGAGAGCAGGTGTCCCAAGATGCTTTTATAAGTTCTTTTTAATTAGAAACCGCATCTAAAAAACAGCGCTCCCGAACAAGATGCTGAATAAATAAAACCAAGACGTTCGTCTAGCGGACGTTTACATAGAAAAACAAATGGATGGTTGCAAAAGTGTTTGGTGTGAACAGCCCCTTACAGTTGGTGGAGGTACTTGGCCATTGCATCTTGCTCTTAATAAGTGTTTCTCAGATTAAGCAATTTGTTTTTTATACGCTTTGTGAGGAAAGGAGTTCAACTTTGAAATGTGTCTCTCGAGATCCTTGCGTTCGGTTACATTCTGTTGTGTTACATCTGTTTGAACAGCCCCTGGCCTGGGCTCATAGCCTGAGCTGTATCACCACCGAATACCACTGCTATCTGCGAATATTGCTACCATACATACACTGTAATTAATAAAAATGTATGTGGTATTTCGCTGTTATAATGAAGTTTGAGTCCGAGGTAGTATACTGTAGCATCAGTAAGTGTGACACCATGTGAACTGTCTATAGAAGCTAGTTGAACGAAACGTCAATCGCACCTTGTGGAAGATGGCAACCATTCCTTTCCTACCATTCCTTAACCCAAACTTCCATGGTTACGGGTTTTGAATTGACATTTTGAATGAGGCGGAATAATGTCAAATTCGCGGTTGTGTTCAAGACATTGATCACTAATGAATACAACGCTTCGGATGCCTCTGGAGTTCATTTATATATTTGAATGCAGTTATCTTGGGATGCACTGCACGAGTAAATTTATTTTTTTGCATTTATATTTATTGCATTGTGATTCAAAACTTAAAAATGTGGTTCTTTTACTCACTCTTTTTCATCGGCTAGAGCCTCTTCGTAAGCAAAGACCGCAATGTGCTTGTGTGTTTATGTTGTCACTTTCAATTTCACCCATAAACCAGCTCTGACTCAAACACCACAGTGGTTGGGGTGTGTGTATCCCCTGCAAACTAGGGCTGCAACTAAAGATTATTTTGATAATCGTTTAATATAATGATTATTTGACTATTCGTCGATTATTGCTACGATTTATCATTAGCTCTTAACCAACTATTCAGCTTGTGCCCGAATTAAAGATTTATTAAATGTGCTTACTAACAATATAGAGTACAAAATCCTTTGTTGAAAATACCTCTAAATGACATTCACTGAATTAAAGGGAAAAAATGTTTTTTTATGAAGTAAAGAAATTCACTGCTAAAAATCCTATTGTTATCAAGTTTTTTATATTGTTTTCCATTTAAAATGGTCTAAAAATCCTTAAACATTTACATTTACATTTATGCATTTGGCAGACGCTTTTATCCAAAGCGACTTACAGTGCAGTTATTACAGGGACAATCCCCCGGAGCAACCTGGAGTTAAGGGCCTTGCTCAAGGGCCCAACAGTGGCATCTTGGTGGTGCTGGGGCTTGAACCCCCAGCCTTCTGGTCAGTAACCCTGAACCTCAACCACTGAGCCACCACTGCCCCCGATAAAACAAGATACATTCACTTGAGAAGCAACATAGGAGATATTTAGACTTGCTTGTATCTTAAATATAAGTGTATTTTGTATATAAGTGTATTTTTTCACTTGGTTATACTTTTGGGAGTACAGTTAACTTAAGACCAAATATACTTGTATTCAAGATCTATTCTCTAAAAGCAAGTCTAAATAACTTATATGATGCTTCTCAGGTCAATGTATCTTTTTTTTAAAGGATTTTTAGATATTTTAAAATATTTGCATTTTTTATATTATTTTAAACATTCTCAGTTACCAATTTTTTCTTCTGCAGTATAGTTGCTGATGTAAATGCATGTTGTTTTAAAGGAGTTTTATATATTTATAATGTAAAAAACAAGCGACAACTACCCTCTCTCACCTTTTTGTTCACTTCAATCCATCTTTGACAAAAAAATTACTTTTATTTTTATTTGTTATTTATTTGTTTATTTAAATTTTTTGGGGGGGTTCTCCCCTTTTTCTCCCAATTTGAAATGGCCAGTTCCCAATGTGCTCTAAGTCCTCGTGGTTGCGTAGTGACTCGCCTCAATCCGGGTGGTGAAGGTCGAATCTCAGCTGCCTCCACTTCTGAGACCATCAATCTTATCACGTGGCTTGTTGAGCACGTTACCGTGGGGATATAATGTGTGTGGAGGCTTCACGCCATCCACCGTGGCATACACGCACAACTCGCCACATGTCCCACCAAGAGCGAACCACATTATAGCGATCACGAGGAGGTTACCCCGTGTGAGTCTACCCTCACTAGTAACTGGGCCAATTTGGTTGCTTGGGAGACCCGGCTGGAGTCACACAAACTCTCTCTTATTAATATAGCTGCATATTGCCAATTTTCTTCAGGATAATAAACACAGTGACACATATATTATGGTTCAATAAGTCACGAGTCATCATGTTATAATCTAGCTGCAGCAAGTACGCGCTTGATGGGTGAGCATCACCGCGACAGAGTGTGCCTCAACTGGGTGCAGTTTCAATCTCTCCCCCTTAGATCAAGACATTTGCGCATTTCATAGAACCCTGCACAGAGAAATTACAGTTTCAGAGTTTGTAGTTATTTACATGATCAGCTTCCATATTATTTGAACTTAAATAATGCTATAACACGTTAAAAAAACTGCATTTAAGATGTAAACTGTGTTTCCTTAAAAGTCGCTCGACAAGAAAGTTTGGCTTCAGCGGAGCGGCAGCTCTAGCTCCGCTTATTCCTTAACAAGAGTGCTTCTGTATTTAGTTATTTTGTATTTTTGTTTGATTTCCTCATACTTTGCAATCTACATCACCTGAAGCTGTTTGGGAAGTTTGGAGTGGGTCTGTGAGCTGTTTAATTCTTCCACTCAGTCAGCTCGGAACTGCAGTGCTGCTCTCGCGCATCATCATTAGAGTTTAATGTGATCTCATGTTATGATAAATAAGATCTAACAACTATTCTACAAAATTAAATATTTTATTTTTATTGTCGATAACGTCGACTAATTGTTTCAGCCCTAATGCAAACTAGCGTTCAGATCTGCCTCTGTTCCGCTATGCAACACCCATATTTTCACTATCCAATCAACAACCAATAGATAATTTCAAATCACCGCCCCAATTTTTTTTTTCCTGATAAGCTGTTTCACACGGAAATACGTCACAATACAGAAGTAAAGTCGATCTTAATTTCCGTTTCATGCTGACTTTAATAGGAAATGCATCAACACATTAAAGAAAAGCTTTAATCTTTGATATGTGGTTGTGTACTTGATGCTTTCTATGTACTTAAAAGAGCTATAATCCAGGCACACCCAGCTTTCAAAGGTATCTCCCTCATGACACAGAATGTGTAATACATGAGTTAACATCCTGCCTCAACTCCATTAAACTCACTTATTGGACTTGGTGGTGTCTCTTTTCTGCTTCAATGGAGGATTCTGAATTGTAGCCCCAGCCAAGCCTGATATGAAACTCTACAGATCACCCACTCAAACACCTAGTGCTTCATTCCTCTAATGTGTGTGGAGGAAATCACCCCTAAATGGTTTTGTGCCAAGCACATTGCACAATGGTGTCATCAGAGAGTGGCACTCTCCAAGAGTGCATCAAGTCCCACTGTGTCCAATTGAAGAAGATTTCACTGTACACAAAAGCCCCAGTCTCCTCTCACATGTATTCCCAAGATACACAATAAGGTTGACATCTCACAGTTCAGTGAACCAGAAAGCTACTGACTGCATTTACTGCCAGAAGTAGTGAATACTTGGGTTGGGTGGTATGACCAAAATCTATTTTAAGTTAGTTAAACAATTCTCAAATAAAGCTACTTCATAATAAAGTATTTTCTTCTTTTATTGGGAACTTGATGCATGCAAACCAAAAGATTAGATTGTTCATAATACTCAAAACATTAAACTAATAAATTAGCCTTTACAGTATGCACATCTGTGACTGCACATTTAGTGAATTGGTGTGTATGCGTCTTCCTTCAGAATCCCAGCGTTCACACTTGGCATCCTTTACGATGAAACTAAAGGATAAATTCCACTCTCCCAAAATCAAGAGGACGCCATCAAACAAAAAGTCAAAACCACCACCTGAACAACGTGTGAAGTCCCCAGAGAAGACAGAGACTAAGGTATGTATTGGTGTCACCATAGAAGGTTGTTTACCCAAAAATGAAAGTTCTCTCATCATTTATGCACCTTCGTGCCATCCCAGATGTGTATTACTTTTTTGCTGCAGAACACCAACAAAGATTTTTTTAAGAATATCTCAGCTGTGTTGGTCCTCACAATGCAAGTGAATGGCTACCTACATTTTGAAGCTCCAAAAGCACATAAAAGCAATCCATATGACACCAGTGGTTAATCCATATCTTCAGAAGCAAACGATAAGTGTGGGTAAGAAACGGATCAATGTTTAAGTCCTTTTTTACCATAAATCTCCACTTACGCATTCTTCTTTTGTTTTTGCCAAATCGCATTCTTCATGCATATCGGCACCTACTGGGCAGGGAGGAGAATTTTTAGTAAAAAAAGAACTTCAATATGAATCGGTTTCTCACCCAAACCTACCATTTCGCTTCAGAAGATATGGATTTAACCACTGGAGTCATATAGATTTTTGAGGACCTGTAGAGCCTTAGATATTCTTCGAAAAATCTTAATTTGTTGTAGTAGCTTGACGGTTGATATTTCAAATCGTACATCTAAAATTGTTATTATGTTGCTTCTGCCATCATAGAAGTTCTATCAAGCCTTGATGTAAACGTTTTTAATCTAAGTTTTTGGCTTTGAAAACTCTGGTTACTGTGTACTATTTTGATGACATTGGAATCGGCAACACTTTTTTCCATGTTTAGAGTCAGAATCGATTAGAGGAGCATGAGAAAGAAGTGGTCAGTGCATTGCGGTACTTCAAGACGATAATCGACAAGATGGCAGTGGACAAGAAAGTCTTGGAAATGCTTCCTGGATCAGCCAGCAAAGTGCTGGAGGCCATCATGAACTTGGTACAACTAGATGGCAAGATATTGAGCAGGTAGATTTCCATAGTCACTTTGTCTGAAATTAGAATATAATGTAAGATCCCTTTGAACAGATATTTAACTGCTTGAGCCATTAACAGTCATATGTGCAATTATTTATTTCCATTGAGCTTTGTTTCTTTTACTGTATTGTAACTTATGTGTTTTTGATCTTGTGTGTTTTGCGTTCTTACAGTATAATATTTGCATGAATTCTTCATCCATCTATCCTCAGTTCACGAGTGTCCTCCTGTCTGAATCGGCTCTATCAGAGTCTTGCAAACCTCATACGCTGGTCAGACCAAGTAATGCTGGAGGGGGTGAATTTAGAAGATAAGGAAACAATAGCGACCGTCACCACTGTGATCAAAGCAGTGCTGGATGGTGTAAAGGTATTGTACACCTTTGATAGTTTCCTGTAGCTATAACAAATTGGTAATAAAACGTGTTCAATAGTTGTCAGTTCATTAGTGACGTGTATAATCAGGATGGGATTGCTTGAGTTGGAAATGCTTACCAGAATTCTTATCCAGTTAGCTCAAAATGTTATTACGTTTTCATGTTTTGTAATGTTTCACATCTGTTGGATTTTCCATTTACTCTCCATCCATATTCTAGCTGTAGTTAGACATGGGTTTTGCGCTGAGTTGATAGTGTTTTGTTTAAAAATGACTCTGCATGTGATTTCCTGTAGGAGCTTGTTAAAGTCACCATCGAGAAGCAGGAACAGCCCTCCCCCACAACGCCTGTCAAAACCCTGCCTTCTGTTGCAAGTCCACAGCGGTAATTTGGAAGCTTTTTGTGAAATAACGTTTTGCTCTGCTAATATTCAGAATTGAGGTGGGTAGTGTTGAATTCCACTCTCAAACACAGCACAAATATGGACATATAGCTGCCATATTATCTAGTCTAGACCAAGGACCCCTTGGTGGATCGAGAAACAAAGCAAAGCCCCCTATTACATATTGTTATAAAGTACAGTGTTGTATTGTAAGAAAAAAACTAAATAATATAAATTTTTTAAAAAACTTTATAATGCTTTAATTTTACAGCCTTAACATAATCATTATTGTTGTACAGAGTCATATACTTGGACAAAAGTTATCATTAAAATACCATGTTAACCATTTTTACCTCTTTATGTTGGCAGTGTTCCAGACCCCCCTGTCATTGAGATGAAGGAAAACATCTCAAATGATGCCCCTGCCCCGTCTGAGACCACAGAGACGCCAAATGAAGTCCCTGATGAGGAGGTGGCCCCTCCTAAACCCCCTATACCTGGACTCAAAGTGCCTGAACACTGGTACGAATGCTTTGCTTAGTAGAGTCTGGTACTTTGTTCCAAAACATAGCAAACTGCCTTGCTGTCTACTGCCAACATATGCAGCATCCTAGTTTAAATGGAACCATAAGTGATTGATTTGGAATGCTGTACATATACAGCAACTCTGTGCATCATACAAATAGCATTTGTACTCACACTAACCACTTGAGAGACTCTATTGATTTTAATACAGTTTGGCATTAGCATGTTGCTAAGCTAACAACACAATACTCTAAGCATAAAAATGCACAAGTCATTTGTTTAAATGCACAAGTCATTTGTTTATTTTGAGCCATGCTTTCCGTTATTGAATGAGTTATATGTATATTAATATTAGTCTATTCTCTCTCCGTCCGCCATCCTGGATTGTCACAGTGCATTATGGGATTGCCTTTTCTTTGAAGAATACAATCGATGCAGCCTTAGAATTTGGCCAAAAAAAGATAAATACTTTTTTATCAGTCTGCGCTGTTTTTCAATTTGTTTTTTCATTTAAATATGTGCTAGATGGACGTCTTTGACCATTGCGCCTTACTGCAGGAGTGCAACATCTTTCAGACATTGCATCAACTTTAAAATAACTCAACATTCAACTTTTAAAAATGCATCTTAAGACACCTGTGATCTGTTAAATTCTTTGTGGTGTGTCAAGCTTTATTTATGCAAGAATGTGCTCGGTTTGGACATCCTCTAGCCTACCTGGTGTGTCCATGATGCCTTACACCCTGTCTACACCAGACGTGTGCATTGCGCCACATCAAAAGCAATAGAACTCCATTAAAATCTATGATGCTGTCTACACTGGAATGGCCGTAAAGGGTGTCTTGTCCATTTTGCGCTGCACGCACTGGTACTACTACACAAATTAAATGGTTTAGAACATTTGTGATGACTCATCCAGTGTAGACAGCCTCAAGCTGTTTCATTGCACCACGTCAACGGATGTGCCTGGTGTAGACAGTGTTGAAATGCTGCCTACATAGGCAGCGCACTAGTTTTCGAAACACAGCCTTAATCTTCACAGACAGAAATGCAATTTTAACCCCATTTTATTTTGTTTACAAGCTTTATGTAGTGAAACAAAACATGAGGGTGATTGTAGATAAAGTATTGCATAAAGCAAGTTTATAAGAGGAAATAACAAGTATACCACGTTATCTTATTATACCATTTTATCTGGCTTACATGCAGTAAGCATCTATATATTTTGGGTGATATGGTTTGAAACGGCATGTCATGTATGGTTTCACTGCTTGGCTTGGCTCCAGATGATTACACGGTCCCATCATGGTTTGATTGTTTGCGGGAAGTCTAAACGAAAGGTGTGAAACAGAGATATAAATAGTGCCGTTCTCAAGCACTCAGGTCTTTGCAGGGTGCAACAGAGCAGGGTTTGACTTCCTCTGGTAGAGCGCAATTGACTTACGGGCTGTTTTCTGAGAAATTAACTCAACGTTGTCAGAAATAAGACAGAATTAAAGACAGGATAGAGAAAGAGATGGCAAGAATGGATATTCTGGTACTAGTCTAGACGCTGGGATTATGTTGTGCTGTTGGCATAACAGAGTGTTCATTTTGTACTCTGATCACAGAAATGACTTAAAAGCAATTTTAGCTCACTGAAATGTTATGCAGATGCTTTCATGGCCAGCAGATACTCAGCTCATAGCTGTAAATGAATCATTTCAGTAGCTCTGCATTGGTTTACATACGGCAGCTGTTGGAAACACTAATGTTAGGACTATGACGAGACCTTCTTTGTAACCAGAGATGTTTCTAATCTCCTTTCAGACCTCTCAACTGATGACACAATGTAATACTTAAAAAAAAAAAAATCTGATTTTGTTATCCCCCCTAAAGGTTAAAACTGTTTAAATAGAAGGTAATCAACATTTTTGAAAGTAAGACAGACATACCCCACAATCGCTATATTAGTCAGTTCTTCTGCTAGTCTCTCTGCTCTATAACTGCAGTGTTGATCAGATGTTATTGGGCAATACACCAACTAACCAGACTGCCTGAATGATTTATGGACTGAGTCAGAGTAGAGTTGTGGTCTCTGGTTCCAGAGCTGGATTCCACATTTGTTTCGCACAAAAGGTGAATGTACACTTGGGATTCATTGCATATTTTCATAATCCAGTATGTTTTGAAGATTTGTTGATTGACAATGGATTGCTTGTATGAGACTAGTTTCACATAGCCAGACTAATGGCATAAGGTTTGGTCCAGATTGCAGCTAGTCCTGTCTAAGAACTGCCCACTTGGACAGGAGGTGACTGTCTGACTTACATGGCCTGGCTGCAACCAACCACAGTTTTTGTTTTTACATTCCATTTAAGTTTTATCTATAATGGCTTATAGATAAGCCTACAATGATAGACCAGTGTGGAAAATATTTATTCAAATATTGGCTTGATAGTCTTGAAAATACAACTTAAATCAGAATCAGAATTGATTGTGACCAGAAATGTCTATTTTGCAGACATCACTCAAATGAATATACAGTTCTACTCATATATATGGGCAAAATCTAAATATGTCTATGTCACTAACCTGGCAAACTTTGGTTTTGTGGTTAGTTCATCCTCAAATTGGAGCTTCCTGGTTTGAGAAATTGCTTTCTAGTTTAGTGCGCAATGTGCTACTTACTGTGGCTGTTTGTGGGACTAGCATGAGGCTAATTCACTTTGCAATGTGATAATGGTTTTGTTTGACACTAGTATTGGCTAATAATCTCTCCTCCGTGCAGTCCACCGGCTCTTCCCCCAAAGAAGCGTCAGTCTGCACCGTCTCCCACAAGGATTGCCGTGGTTGCGCCGATGAGTCGTACCACCAGTGGATCAAGTCTCCCTATTGGTATCTGTCGACAGGTGAGATTATTATGTCAACGGCTGGCGTTCCCTTGGTACTCAACTTGCAGCTCACTAGCTTCACACAAACATTGTTGCGGCTCAAAGTTGTACTATTCCCCAAAAGTGTTCTTTAATTCTGTCATAATATTATCACCCTCCAAACACTGTTAGAGTTTTTATTTGGAACACAAATGGAAGAATTTTATTGAATATTCAGGTCCATCTATTCAATCCAATGGAAGTTAATAGTGACTCGCTTTAAAGCTTAAAAAGGACCCAAAAGTATCATAAAAGTGTTCCATGCAGGTCGTTCCATGTCTTCTGAAGGCAAACGATTTGGTGAGAAGCAATCCAAATCCATTTTTCAGTAATTATTTTGATGCCTTGAATTGTTTTTAGCGCTTAATATTGCAAAGTGTCATGTGAACATGGAAACCATTGTGAACGAGCTTTTCTCATAAGCCCAAACAGAATCATTCTTGGGTCTTGTTCTATGAAAGTTCATACATTTGTCAGTAGCTAGGACTAAATTAATAAGCTTAGACTTTTTTTTTTATGTAGACTTAAATAAATTTGCTTTTGAACTGGCTTAGTTTGAGTACCAATATACTTTATTTGTGAATTTCATTTGCCGCTGTTTTAAGGAACATTTAATGATCGACTGAATGTTGAGGCTACAGTTCTTTTTTGACCCCAAGGATTATGAGACAGATGCATTACAAAGGCGTTTTTCGGGGGGCAGTCACTCTTATGGATGTGAATCACCACGTCTGTCCCCCTGTGGCAGCATCGGCGTATTGAGCAAGTCTGACGAACAGCTGTCCTCACTGGAGCAGGACAGTGGACAGTGCTCTCGTAACACCAGTTGTGAGACTCTAGGTGAGATACACATGGGCAAATTCACTAAAAATAGTTATTTTTGTGCTGAATAAGGGTTTTATTCAGAGTCTTATTTGCAAATCACCCATAGTCTAAGTAGACCAGGTGCAATACACACTGGTTTAGTGCTGTGTCAGGCATATTTAAATTAGGTCTTGTAAATTCCTTGCAGTGCAAACACACCTTCATACTTAGCAATAGAAAAGGCTTATTATAAAAATGTGCCTTATTCACAAAAGTTAGTGCCTTGCACAACTATAGTTGTGCTATTACCACCCAAGGAAAGCAATATTTTAAATATAATTTTTATACAAAGAGATGCTATTAATCATGGCAGCTGTAAATTATCAATTAGTGATCAAACAATGGAGAATAGCATTATAACGGGCATATTCTGACACAGTATGAAGTTGACCAAAACAATGAAGACCGCATGTGCCGATTAACAATGCTATCAGTGGGAGCAGTTTATTCTTAGAAAATCTCCCCGCAGTATTTAAATATATTGATATTTGAGTTTTATTTTCTATCTGAGCTAGAGTTTTTGAAAAATACTCTATGACCTCTGTTTTGTCCCCCAATTTACCCAGACACAGCAGAGAGCTACGACCCCGACTATGACTTCCTGCATCAGGACCTGTCTAGCATCGATCAGATCCCTGCTGCACACACAGGGGGTTGTCTAAGCCCTCTCCCTGAGTCTCACCATGAATCATCCCCCTTCCCTGTCCAGCTTAAATCAATACCACCCGCTCTCCCAAAGAAGGAACGCCGGCCAACTCTGCCTCTGGTGGAACGGCTTTACTCTCAATATGACAACGTTTCAGAAGAGGATATGCAGACCCCACCCTTCCCCCTCTTCGTGCCAATGCCACCCTCGAATCCTGGAGAATTTTTGGGAAATTTCAGCATTGCTGAAAACAGTCACATCCCCCAGAGCCCCCCACCCCTGCCAGAAAAGAAGAGTCGACATAGTGAGTATGAGGAATTCAAATGTGTGTCATTTAGGATGTAGCATCTTTCTGCTCCAAAAATGCTTGTCTGGATCAGCCTTGAAAGTCTCATACTGTATTTTCACACTTTTTGTGGTTTGACAGCTTGAATGAAACCTGTTCAAGGCTGTATACAAAGAAACTGCATAATAAACATTGCCATTTCTAATCATTTAGTTCTCTCATCAACTCCTCAACATCACTTTGTTAATTCTTGTAGATGAACGAAATGCTTTTTAACTTGTGTGTGTATGGTGACTAGATTCACAACTTTGGACTGCCACCTGCTCCGCATCGAAGCATCCTGTGTGTGAGACCGGTGCCTTGTCTAACTCGGCATCGCCCCCTTGTGGACTCCCAAAGCTATTACGCTAGAATACTTTGAATGGAAGACAAAGTGACGCTGAATTGGAAAGAACACAAATCAGCCTTCAAATGTAAATGTTGCTAATGATAATATATAGATGCCTTAACAACATATAGATAAAATAACATGCCGATCAATAGTTAATGTATCGCTTTTTTATGACATTCCTATTACAAACCCCTATGAATCCCTCTTTCATCTATGGAAAACCATTTACTTTTATTGTATAGAAAAAAACGCAATGAAAGTGAATGGCAACTGAGGCTAACATTCTACTTAAGATCTAATTTTGTGTTCCAGAGAAACTGAAAGTCAGACAGGTCTGAAATAAAAAATCAGGGTGATGGAATTTTCTTTTTGCTTCAAGCCCTAAAAGGGGTGATGCTTTAAAATCCTAGAGGTTTGGGTATTTGAGCTGTCAAAGAATTTTAAATGCTGCCTTTTCTCTTCACATACTGCTTCCAAAGAATTAGTTTAAGCCATGAGATTTCTTGATGTCCACAAACTAAGCTGTTTGCACAGTTCACCAAATGCCTTGTGTAATGTGTGCGATATATGACGCATCATGGCAAAGACAGCTTTTTTCTTTGTAAAGCCCCTTAGTGCTTCAGTGTGAGATCAGATGGAATAATGCTTTTTGTTGGACAAAATCGCTGGTTGGATACAGTCAAGGCCTCACCCAAGCCGAAAGGAAATGAGCTCGTGCTGAAAGACTCTTGTTGGTAGGGCCGTTTGAATCATGTCGTAATCCGCAGTAAAGTTTATGGGGAGGTCACATACAGGATGCTTAGTGACTTTTACTTTTTTATTTATAAAAATTCAGAGTAAGGTCCATAATCTCTTTAAGTTTTTAAAGTTAAGTATTAGTTGAAAAAACAATAAAGTTTAGTACGGTAAACTTAGTGGTGACACCCTCCACAGATTTTGATATAGTTCTGTATAAAAGTTAATTGTTATAATCCTAATAAACATGCACAGATAAGAGTTTCATTGGAGTATATATAGGGCCCTATGATTTCTGTGATGTGGAAAATGCAGACAGAATTGGATCAAATGGAATTCTGAGAAAAATTTTGGATGAAAATTTGGCAGTTGATCAAATTCAAATATTGCAAAGTGTGATCATTAAAATGCAAAAGGATGCAATTTTATTAAATAAATATAAAGTCTACATTTGCTAATTAAACTGGATGTGCGCAATTGATGAAATTATGACATAAATATATTACTGCTATATAGAGAGATATAATATTCAATGTTGTAGTTATAAAAATAATATTACTAACAACCATAATTTAACTTTTTTAATGGTTTAATATAAAATACGAATGTATTGTATAGTAATAAAATAACTATTATTACTTTATTTTTCTCATGAATCTTTTAATTTTTACACTGAAGCACTGTGGTGCAGCACTTTATTTGACCAAAAATAATTTCAATAATTTTCAATAATTTCAATTACGAAATTTTGCTGACGATTAATTGTCAAACAAATAACTGCTATTATGATGATACATTTTCTGTTTTAGGGCTTTCACGATTAATTGTCATACAAGTTGTCATATTTCTTAAGGCGCATGTGTGCTTCATACCTTAAGAAATCATTTTTACATATTTAACTTAAATAATCAATTAAATCATTATTATAGGGGTATCTGATTTCCTTCTAAAGCTTTAAAAATGAATGTATGACATAAAATATATATTTTTTTAACATCAAAATATTTCGAAATACTTATATGTATTTACTGACATAACTGAATAACTGTAATATTATACTAATATGTCTCTTTATAGTCAACTTTAGTTTTGGTCAATTTTACATTTACACTGTTGTGTTTGGGAACCTGTATATTTTGTATATTTTATATATATATATATATATATATATATATATATATATATATATATATAATTATGCAATAGTAAAATGTTTCTTTACTAATTTCTTCAGTTTATAGGTTAAGTCTCTTTGATTAATACCACAAGCCCTTGTTTCTCATGAAGGTCATTTTATCACTCCAAAGAAATAGAGTAAGTGTGCATCTCCTCTGCGTCACTACGTGTTATTGGCACTGCTTATATGAACCCAGTTTTACCAGGAATATTTGCCATTAAAGGATTGTTTACAGTTCATGCGTATTATGGGACAGTAGCTGCTCTGTTTGACATCTACGGCTCAGTAACGCTCGGAGTTCAACTGAATGAGACACAAATGCAACGTTGATGGCATTTATATATTTGCTTTAAATTCCCTTATTTGGGCATTGAAATGTTATTGGAATTTAAAGTGCACTATAATTGTGGTTATCTCAAATAACCGTGATCAAATGGTTATTTAATAATCGCGACAGGCCTACAACAAATATGGTCCCTATGTAAAGAATAAAGTGTTTACATGACCCAGAAATTTCTGCTTAACACATGCATGTGCCAACTGTCTTATTTAGATTTTTAGTAACCAAAATATTGGCAGAATCAGGTTAATGCATGTTCTTAATGCATTCACAATTGAAATATGACAAAATTTTGATTAATATTGAAATTCTATAGTCCATGTACAAACTTCAGTTTTTTTGTTGTTGTTTTTTTTTTTTTTTTTTTTTTCATGTGACATGTTATGTGTGAATTCATGCCCTCTTGCAGTAGATTAGTCCCAGTGCCAAATCATAACCTTACGGAATAGGTCAATTGGTGCAAATGGATTTGTTTAGTTGTGTTTTAAACCTGCCGGCCTGTTTGCAATATTCTACCTGTTTACTTTTCACCCTGTCACACAGTCCTGAAATACATGCAGTTTATGGAGGACTATTCCGAGCCGTTGCCTTCCATTTTCTACCAGACGCCGCAGAGCGAAAGCATTTATGAGCAGCGCAATAGGAAGCGCTTTCAGGAAGTGTATGGCCTCAGCGACTCCTTCAGCAGCAGCGACGAACCGCCCCCTCCCCCAGCCCTGCCACCCAAACAGAGACAGCTGGTGAGAGCTATACCACTTCTGCACCCACACACACTTTTTCTCCCTCTGCTGATGGTGTTTCAATGCTTTTCTGTCATCCGACATTCATCATTAATCATAATAGTTTCAGTATTATGTTTACTGTAGTGTTCAGAGACACAGTTATTACTTGTGTGAATTTGCTTGTGGCACAGTAATTTTTTAAAACATTGTCGGTTTTCAGTTGAAGTGTTGCCTTGGGCGATACGTTTTTTTATTTCTCATCTGTTTCCTCATTGTGTTGTACGAGCATGTTTAAATTTATTTAACTAATTCAGCAAGTGAATCAGCTGATTTATTAATTCTATACCCCACACATAACATTATACGACTCGTGAAAAAATGGCCCTCCTGACATCAGACAGATGCATACTGTACATCAACAAATGACCACTCACATTTACAAAATTATGCCTATTTTTATTTCAAGAACTTGTTGATTTGGTCATGAAAAGTAGGTTAGGATATTATTGGTTAATGTTATATGTCCCTACCACCACATCCTTGTTTACATTAGCAGAAAATAAAAGAGTTTACAGAGGCAGAGAAAGTTATTACAATTTAATGAAAGATTAAATTAAATATTATTTTGTTTAGTTAGAATAACATGCACTGATGAATTGTGCGCAATAAGGCCAGAAACATTGTTTAAGTAAGTAAATGGCTAATTCTTTAAATTTTTTATTTCATCCTTAAACCGCCGTCTTAAGTGCTGCACAGTTTACTCAAGTCTATGTCATTGAATGCAGCTTATTCTATGCCTTTATCTGTTTTTGCTTTTGTTCTTATTCTTTTTTCTTTTGGCACATCTGCCTCATTTCATTTGATGTCATTTGTACCATTTTTCTCTTTCTTTCTATGTGGCTGTGCCAAGGAATTCACAGAGGTGTGTTGCTTAGAATTTCAGGCTCATATACAACCATTTGTTCTAGGAGCTATATTAAGCACCTGTATAGTGATTTATTTTTAGCGTCTTAGAATTTTCCTTTTTTTCCCACTGATTAGCAAGCACAAAAGCTTGTCAAAAAGTAAAAACCTCTTACTCTTAAGGCCCCAGCATACTCACTGAGAAGTTCATCTTCCTTTTTCACTCAGAGCCAAAAAGAAGTTCGAAACAGCTGAGCAACAGTATACTGTTTGGGAACATTCAGACATTGGCTGCCCTCTGTGTGAGGTGTTTATAGTACCATATAAATATGAGGATGCACAAGACTAAATGTAAAACCTTAACTAATTTGAGGTTAACATACACTAACCTAAAGGATTATTAGGAACACCATACTAGTACTGTGTTTGACCCCCTTTCGCCTTCAGAACTGCCTTATTTCTACATTGCATTGATTCAACAAGGTGCTGAAAGCATTCTTTAGAAATGTTGGCCCATATTGATAGGATATGATCTTGCAGTTGATGGAGATTTGTGGGATGCACATCCAGGGCACGAAGCTCCCGTTCCACCACATCCCAAAGATGCTCTATTGGGTTGAGATCTGGTGACTGTGGGGGCCATTTTAGTACAGTGAACTCATTGTCATGTTCAAGAAACCAATTTGAAATGATTCGAGCTTTGTGACATGGTGCATTATCCTGCTGGAAGTAGCCATCAGAGGATGGGTACATGGTGGCCATAAAGGGTTGGACATGGTCAGAAACAATGCTCAGGTAGGCCGTGGCATTTAAACGATGCCCAATTGGCACTAAGGGGCCTAAAATGTGCCAAGAAAACATCCCCACACCATTACACCACCACCACCAGCCTGCACAGTGGTAACAAGGCATGATGGATCCATGTTCTCATCCTGTTTACGCCAAATTCTGACTCTACCATCTGAATGTCTCAACAGAAATCGAGACTCATCAGACCAGGCAACATTTTTCCAGTCTTCAACTGTCCAATTTTGGTGAGCTCTTGCAAATTGTAGCCTCTTTTTCCTATTTGTAGTGGAGATGAGTGGTACCGGTGGGGTCTTCTGCTGTTGTAGCCCATCCGCCTCAAGGTTGTGCGTGTTGTGGCTTCACAAATGCTTTGCTGCATACCTCGGTTGTAACGAGTGGTTATTTCAGGCAAAGTTGCTCTTCTATCAGCTTGAATCAGTCGGCCCATTCTCCTCTGACCTCTAGCATCAACAAGGCATTTTCGCCCACAGGACTGCCGCATACTGGCTGTTTTTCCCTTTTCACACCATTCTTTGTAAACCTTAGAAATGGTTGTGCGTGAAAATCCCAGTAACTGAGCAGATTGTGAAATACTCAGACCGGCCCGTCTGGCACCAACAACCATGCCATGCTCAAAATGGCTTAAATCACCTTTCTTTCCCATTCTGACATTCAGTTTGGAGTTCAGGAGATTGTCTTGACCAGGACCACACCCCTAAATGCATTGAAGCAACTGCCATGTGATTGGTTGATTAGATAATAGCATTAATGAGAAATTGAACAGGTGTTCCTAATAATCCTTTAGGTGAGTGTATGCTATAAATGACTTCATGCCTCAGTCTATAAGTACAATTCACACGGTCAATAATAGAAGCTGTTTTTACCACTCAATGATTATTTTAAATTAATATAAAAATACTGTAGATAATGTGTAATGTGTCATTTTTACATTCTGAATTCATGGCGCTAATGTGCTAACACGCTATACGCAGCCCAAATATGCTCTGGTTACCCACTGTCACTGTATTTTTTGAGGATACTGAGAGTATGGTATAAATGGGTGTTAATGTGTAGAATACAGACAAAAGAATGATAATAAAAGCCACATATCTCACCTTGGATAGATGCGTGAATGCCTTTCAGCTGCAGATTGCACATTAGTGAAGCAGCATATCAAACAACAGAGTGAATGGGCACTTAGAGTATTTGATTAGATTTCATTCAGTTTGTAGACTAATTAAAAAAAAGAATTGCATGTTCTTCATGTCTCTATGCAATGATCGTACAGATGTAGGCAAGTTTGCACCAGCTTGCTTATAACTCTGCATGCCTACATATGAGGTGGACCAATGTAGTCAGCCGGTACAAAGTTTCCTTAAAGTTCGTGCTGGTGAGCCGTTACAAACCACTGCAATGAACACCAGATTTTGTCCTAAATGACATCACACCCGTTCATTCTCTCGTTCCTATGAAGTATGCCAGGGCCTTTACAGTTAATTCTTTCACATAAGATTGCCCTTTCTACAGCAAATTAGACTCTAGTCAAAGAAGACTCTACATTTAGTTGGACGCAAACAAAAACAAGGCAGTGATGGACAGAAATAGTTATGTGTGAAAATGACAAATTTGGTTCAAAGTTGGCTTTGTCATTGCAAAAACAGTCATTTCTTACGTCATGAAAATTGTCCAGTAATCATTGGCTGCGCTTCAATATGTCAGGGGCAAATTGGGTCAAAGATGAAATGGTTTGAACTTTTAGCACTGCATTACAATACTTGGAGTAACACTATTGCTGACGCTTTATAAAGTTCAGTCCTTTGCGCAACATTAACACTAGTTAAATGAAAGGGTCTTTCTGGGCTTCGGTCACGTCTATGTTACACAAACCATTTGGAAAGAGTTGTTTGTCTGCTAGAATTTTGAGGATCGTTACACAATGATCGATACCCAGATATATAAAAGTGCAATATATTGAACAGACTTTCATCCCTTGCTGCCTCATTTTCATTTCAAATAAAATAAGTTGTCTACTCTGACTGAGGTCTGTTCTCCATTCTGCGCACATCTGCTTAATAATACACTCTGCATGAACTCTCTGGCCTCTCTCTCTCTTCCTTCCTCCACTCTTGTTTCCAATCAGGCATCCTCACACTCTGCATCTCCTTCCTCCTCCTCCTCTTCCTCTCTGTCGTGTCACTTGCAGCAGTGTGCTTCCGGGCCAGGCCCTGGTGAGACAGACACTGCTCTCTGCCAGTCCACATCTAACTCCTCTCTCAGCCACCAGGGTTCCCTGCCTGCCCCTGCGGTGAGTCCTAGCTGCCTTTCACAGGCCTCTGTGTTCTTATTTTGAACTAACAAAATCCTTTTTCCATCTTTAATATCTTCTTAAAGGGATAATTCATATAAAAATGAAAACTGCCATCATTTACTCATCTTAATGTTGTTCCCGACCCTTAAAACTTTTTTCCTTGGAATGCAAAAGGAGACGTTTTATAGAGCTTTCAGTTTTCAAGAGTGTAAAATATTTAATAAAAGTAGTCCATATTACTCATGTGTATACATGTAGAGTATTATATTTTCAACAAATTTAACAGAACGTAGGTGTCTTGAGGTACTTGCTTAAGTTCATTTAACTTGTCACAACATCTTAAAAACACTGCAATCATGCATAAGGTGCTAAAAATAGTGAGAGGTCAAAGATGTCCATCTAGCGCATTTTTACATAGAATAATGGATGCAAAAAACATGTTTGTATGAGAGGCCCCTTCTGTAGTGAACTATTATGAGCGAATGTTAAGATTTTCAGTGAATAGCGACTTAAATTTTGGTCAGTTCCTCACACAAAGCTATCGTATGACTTCAGAAGGGAATCGTCATTCAGTATGTAAATATTACAATCTGGTTTCATAGTGAATACGTGACTATATGCATTTTTGCAAAACTTGTTAGACGTGTCTCCAGGTGCAATTCCATGAGAAATGAACACTAGTGGCGCTAGAACAACTGTGTTTTATTCATTTTTACTCAAATCATGACTTTAATGGCGGATTATGACTTTATAAATGCTTATTTTTCTCTCTATTACTCAGATCCTGCTATTTTATGATATCCACACACTTTTACTCTTATGCATCTTTTGAAAAAGTATTATTATATTATTTATGGTGGCGGAGGACGAATCTCAGTGCTTCCATGTCTGAGACCGCCAATCCGCACATTTTATCACGTGGCTTTTTGAGTGCGTTAATCCACACCATCCACGCACAACTCACCACACGCCCATCAAGAGCGAGAACCACACATAGGATGACACATAGTGACTCTACCCTCCCTAGCAACCGGGCCAATTTGGTTGCTTAGGAGACCTGGCTGGAGTCACTCAGCATGCCTTGGATTCAAACTCGCAACTCCTGGGGTGGTCCCAGGCCCCCTGATTGTATAATTATTGACTAAGTGTGGGCGTGTGTGAGCGGTTGAAAGAAAAAACATGTTCATAATAGCTGTAACGCAGTTCAATGGAAAGGAGGAGGCTAGAACCGGCTTGACAATATAAATAATAGTTTAATGGTAAACTGAACCAAAAAGACACAAACATAAACACATGATGGTCAGCTGCCTGTAAACGTTCTCTCTCTCTCTCTGTCGCACCACTGTCTGCATACCTTTATCCCTCTCGGAGGCTTGATTAGCCTGATAAGGGACCAGGTGTGTAGAATCACAACCCGGCCCCGCCCTCCGCCCTGTCACAATAGCTTACATGAATCAGACGCTGTGTAGCCTGTGGGCAACAAATAGTTTACAGCCTCAATTAACAGCAACGCTGCCTCGTTAGTGTTCAATGATTTTGCACATGCCTCAGTCACGCTGATCTAAAGAGTCAGAAGGGAATATCACACAGGGGTCTTGCAGCTGTGACCTGCTGAAAAGCTCTGGGTTTCTGCAGAGACCCGCCAGGCTCACCTGCTGTTAGGTGACTGATCTGTCTGTTATGATGTTATGTCTGGTGAGCTTTATCCTCTGCTTAACTCTACTGTATCCATTCAATTTTGCTCCACCACTTCAACAAACTCCGTCTGCCAGTTTATTTCTTAAACTCAGCCGTTCTTCAGGCTTGTGGCATCAACCCTGAACCACACCTTCGCTCTCTGATGCCTGTAAATGCTTGAGCTCTCCTTCCTCTTCTTTTCCTATAGAGTGAAAGTGCTAATGATGAAGTTGGGGAGGGTGAATACGTCAATCTGTATTCATCCAACCAGGCCAATGGAGATGTGACTCTCTCCAATGGAGTAAGTAACAGCACGTGAGTGTTTGCAGCCGAGTTTTCGCCCTGTGGACGAATTTTGCCTCTGCTCTTACATGCTGCACTAGTGTTGTTTGGGACTGTAATGCCTGGCTTTGCATCATCCAAAATAATAACTTGTAAATTTGGAGGATAGTTCACCCAAAAATACTCACCCTCATGCTGTTACAAACCCATATCCTTTATCTTTTGTTTTTTGCCTTTTGTTTTCTGTGGAGCAAAAAGGAGATGGCAGTATGTTAGTCTCAGACACCATTCACTTTCATTGCAACTTTGTTCCATGTAATGCAAGTGAATGGTGATTAAGGCTGTCATCCTGCCAAATATTATTTGGGTGAACTATTACTTTAAAACCTGTCACAAACCAACTCTTTATGCAGAACATCATAAAATACCCTAACTGCTCACATTGTAATATCATTGGTTCAAAATCCCACTCCATAAAGATATATTCTCTTAAGTTGTTTCATGCTCCATTTTGTTCACTTTTGACAACAAAATACATGTTGAATCTCACCTGGTTGGGAAATGTGTAAGAGGTGAGAAAATTAGAAGGCTAATAGTTTTTGGATTCGTTTACGCACTTTGTTGTGCAATCAAGTTGCTCTGATAGGATTTGAGAAGTGAAAGAGGAATTGATAACTGTGTGCTTTTTAAAAATAAACCACCCTGCTGTAATTTTCCTGCTGTAAAAGCAGTAGTTATAAAACCACTTAACAGAGAATCAGACTGATCCCAATGTTGTTACTTTTGTAATGTACTAACAGCCTGTTATGACATTACAACTGTTGTAATGTCAACATAAAATGTATGTAGCATGTACACAGACTTTGATTTTCAAATATTCTGTTTTTAACTCCATATAACTCCAAATATAAACTATACAACTCTAAAATACTCCCAACAAATTTTCACACCAAAACTATTCTTACCAAATCAGTTGCCAAGCTTTTGAAATTGTCTGAAAATAAATAAATTGGGTACCTGAATGAGTTGAATCTGAACAAGTAAAAAAAAATCAACATCATTAAAAAAAATCGATCAGAGCAGCACAATATTTTGGACTTTGGGTGTGAATGGGTCTTTAAAGCTGTGTACACATAAAACTACATTTAATGTATAGTTTCCTAGGAATGCTTTGTTTAATAAAAATTAATCTTATTCCAATAATATACCTAACCTCATATCTGATGATCAGATGTATGTCATGTATATTAAGGTCACATCCACACAAATCCGTTTTTGTTTGAAGATTTGATTGTGATTTTGTTACACTGAAAACTCTAATAAGGAGTAAAAACTCTATAGTGGTGGTGGCGTAGTGGACTAAAGCACTAAATTGTTAAGCAAAAGGTTGCTGTTCAATCCCCACAACCACCACCATTGTGTCCTTGAGCAAGGCACTTAACTCCAGGTTGCTCCGGGGGATTGTCCCTGTAATAAGTGCACTGTAAGTCGCTTTGGATAAAAGCGTCTGCCAAATGCATAAATGTAATAAGTTGACTAAATTGATTGAGTAAACACATTCCCTCAGTTGAACTCTCCAAAACATTTTGTAATGAAGTTCACTTGTTCAGATAGAATGAACTTTAACTATTGAAGTTAAAGTGACTAGATGCAAATAGACTTAACTCAGATTTGCAGTTTAAATGTTGTTGCTTCAACTTGCACAAGGAGAACTGAGATAGTGTTAAAATGGTCCAACTGGACCAAAAAGGACACAGATCACTCTAATGGTGACATCACACAAAACAACTATTGCAAACAAATTACATAAATAATATGTAATACTAAAACCTCTATGAAATCTTATTAATAGCTATTTGAATACCCCCATATGTTCCCTTTGACAAAGGAAACATGATTAATAATTCAAGCGCAAGGCATTGTAGGAGTTCCCCATAGCCTCAGTTTTGTACTCAATCTGAAGTCTATTGATTTTTAAGAAAAATATGTTCAAGAAACTTGGAAAAAAGTTATGATTAAGACAACTTGATTTTTCCAGTTAGGACAACATTAGGGTTTACAGTGTACGTTTGCACCTCTCGTCCACTCTGGAACAGCATTTTCTTCTGAAAACTGAGACTTTGAAAATGCTTTCCTCTACCTCATACTTTGGAAAAACGATGACGTTAGAAAACTGAAAAGGGAGGATTCAAGGTTTAATGGATTAGTGTGGACATGCCCTAAGGTGTTGTTTTCTGTAAGTCTGCTTTGGAACCATTTATTGTGCAAAGTACCATTCAAATAAAAAGGTTTTATTTGTTTTGACTCGATAGTGACTTAAACTATGTTCTAATATGTTATCAGTGCGCCCCAATCCTGTGTTTAAATGTTCTGTGGAATGTGCTCTTCCCTGCATATACAGTAAATATCATACCCAGCTGTTCTGCTCTGGTGAACCACTTTGCTACTGACATCTAATTTAATTCCTGTAAGGTTGTACTGATAGTCCTTAAATGTTTAATTTTCCTTTCTTTCTTTTTTCTGTTATTGTCAGGACTCTTCTTGTGAACCTGAGGACTCACTGCAGGACGCTGCATCAGAACACAGCAAAGATACGGCAGACCGAGAAGGGTAACACTGCTGTGATTGAACTCAGTGCTTTAAAGGGATATTTCTCCCCAAAATGAAAATGTTGTCTGTCCCAAACATGTATGACTTTCTTTCCTTGGTGGAGCACAAGTTATATCTTTGGTTATTAATGCACATTTCCCTTTACTGGTTTTGCTTTAAGAACCATATTTTACATTGGACATCAATACACTGTTAACACAGTACCAAAGTTGTTTATTATATAAAGTAAACAAAAGGACTTAAAATCCAACATTGGACATGATTAAACTTCAAACATTAATGTCTGTGGTTTTATTTAATCAAACATGTCTTTTATTCTTCGCCATACTGTGTCATTTGCAATTGACCCCGTATTTAATGTAGTCTGAGTCTTAAGTTTTATTTTATTTTACCTTGCATAGTTTTGCTCGTGATTTTTGAGGCTGATTCATGTCATTCAACCTATCCATGTTGGCATCCGTCTAATTTTGCTAGCTTCTACCAAGTGACGGATGAAGTTGAGTCAAAACTGTCAATTTTATTTGGATGCTCAGCCTTTGACGTCAAAAACAAAAGATATGGGCAACGTTTTCTCCTTCCTATGACAAGTTGATAAGCCTGTTTAGTATAAGAAAATAGTCACATTATATTAGTTGCATTTAGCATTGTTTGTCCTTGCTATCCATGTCCCAACAGACTTGCAACCCATTTTTGGGTCCTGGGACACCAGTTGAGAACCACTGTTATAGTACATTGTCTCTTCTTTCTTTCTTTGTTACACGTCTTTTTAGATAATATTAGAGGTGAATATGTGTGGGATTTTTTTCTCCCAGCAAAACAATGCAGTGGCCTTGAGTGTTTAAGACTGAGTTCACTTCATCTTGGTAAACTGTCCTCCTCTCCTGTTCCAGCTGGAAGCAAAAGTGTGCAGACTCAGAGTTGACCTCAGAGGATGTGGATGAGCTCTCGCTGACTGACCATGAAGAGATCATGTCTCACATAACACTAAAGCAAGAGGTAACACAGATGTGTTTATTATTATTTTAGCTACCTTGGGTGTAAAGCAGAAGTACGTGTTTTATTTTCTGGAGGTTATATCTTGATTTCCAATATTTGAGATTATTATAGAAGTGAAGTGTTAGTCTGCTTTCTGCTGCCCCCATCAGTGACTCAAAGGCACTGCAGTGCTGTTGTGTTGAATATTACCATTAAAATGCCTGTGTATTACTTGCTTTTCATTGCAAGATCAGGGCAAATTCCACTCACATTCTCTTGAAAAAATCTAGTAACTAATTCAGTCACAAATATTTACAATGTTTTTCTAAATGAGATGTTTAAAAGTTACATTTAGTAGCTGACTGTTTAATCCCAATCTGTGCTTCAGAACGACGATGGCCCTGATGTCCGAGCTGGATCAGGAGACATTTTATTAGTTCATGCCACAGAAACAGATCGCAAAGGTAAGAACGATCCCTTCCAATCCCTCCTGTGTTAGGATTAAGATAGAGAACTAAAAATTACGCTTTTTTAAAAAAAATTATAATTTCCACGTTTCACATTTTAAACTCTTATCCTATAATTATGATTGCATCTTATGTTCTCTTTTGCAGATCGAGTTTTATACTGTGAAGCCTTCTTGACCACATACAGAACGTTTCTAACCCCAGAGGACCTCATTAAAAAGCTCCGCCATAGATATCCTTTATGAGGACGGGAGAGGGCGGCTTATAAATCTTTGTATTCCTAACACTTTTTGCCACTCTAAGCCTTTGTTTTTGTCCTTAATTCTGAACACGTTTACTAGGTATTCTCACAGTTCTGACAGCGTCAAACAGCGTGTTAGTAAAAACGCATTCTTCGTGCTGGTGCGGGTCGTGGATGAGCTTTGGTGAGCTGAAACTTATTTACAAATTATATCACAATTGTGGGACCACACTAGATATCTCCATCTATTAGGAGTGATTAAAATGACTGATATCAACTGTAGCTGAAATATCAACAGAAATAACCACATTCCTAAATTATATTTCAGTAACACTTGACTTTAAGGTTGTATTTGTTAACATTAGTTACTTTTTACAATACTTTTACAACATTTGTTAATGTTGGGTAATGATCATTTCTGCATGTACAAATATTTTTTTAGATTAAAAGTTTAGTATGTTAACATTAATGCAATATGAACTACAATGAGCAATAGTATCAAAAAAACAAAAACAATTAGCATTAACCAAAAACACAAACAAAGATTTTAAGAAGAATATTTCAGCTCTGTAGGTCCATTGTTCATTGCAAGTGAATTGTGGCCAAACATTTGAAGCTCCAAAAAGCACAAATGTATGAGGTGTGGGTGAGAAACAGATCAATATTTAAGTCAATATTTTGCATACATTTTTTCAAGTTCAACTTGAAAGTTCACAGAGATGCAGGTGCGTGATGTCACACAAAAATATCGGCACTCAGGGAGATGTACAAAGTGATTCACATTCACTTTTATTAAGTAATATCGATCAGTGAGACTTAGTTCCTACATTACTTGATATTAAAGCTTGTTTAACAAACGCCTGCAGAAACAGGTGTATAAAACATGATATATTATACTCTCTTTTAATATTCGTACACCTGTAGCACAAATGCTAGCATTGCAGTATTGTTTATCAGTTGCTGAAAACTCTAGGTTGCTAGGAGACATCTCTGGTTACAGTCAAACCCCTGCTAAGCTAACTTGACCATTGCAGTTTTGTTTTCATACACATCATCTTCCGAGCATCTGGCAATGGAATGACTTTTATGGTGGGAAATCGGAGATATCAAGCAGAAATATCTCACATCCGACTTGAGTGGAATGCAGCATAAGTCTCCACTTTCACTTTCACATTCTTCTATTGTTTTTGGTGATTTACATTCTTCGTGCATATCGCCACACACTGGGCAGGGAGGAGAATTTATAGTAAAAAAAAGACTTAAATATTGATCTGTTTCTCACTCACACCTATTATATAACTATTGAAGACATGGAATTAACAACTGGAGACGTATGGATTACTTTTAAGCTGCCTTTATGTGCTTTTTGGAGCTTCAAAGTTCTGTCCACCATTCACTTGCATTGAATGGACCAACAAAGCTGCGATATTCTTAAAAATCTTCATTTGTGTTCAGAAGAAGTAAGAAAGTCATGCACATCTGGGATGGCATGAGGGTGAGTAAATGAGAGAATTTTCATTTTTGAGTGTACCATCCCTTTAACAATTAGAGTCTTATTGAAAAGTGTTACTGTAGATTTCTAATTCTGTACCCCATATTCTGAAGGGATGTTTGAGATTTGGTGTTTTAATCATGGCCATTGCCATAAATTTAGTGCAATGTTTTTCAGTTTAGAGGTTTTTGTGAACAGAACCCATTGTGGAAATACTGGAAAATCAGCTGTGTTAATTAGCAGATGTAATTATGTAGTCATATGTATAAAATGTGTGAAGTTGTTGCCCACATCAATTTCAATTGTGATTACCCTGTTAATCTGTTCATTAAATGACAATGTAATGTGTTTCATGTGCAAGCGCATTGTTATCATATACATAATTTGAAAGTCTTTGTATTTGGTCATTAGTTTGGTGGAGCTCACAGAAGACATCCTGAAGCAGCTCATGGATCTCGTGTTCAATCTGCTAATTGACGGGGAGCTCATTCTGGCCCGCGTTCTGCGCAAGAACATTCTAGATAAAGTCCAACAGAAGAAGTTGCTGCAGTACTTCAACTCCCTCAAAACGCTCGCTGCACGAAGTGTGGCTGCAAGGTAATGCTTTTCAAAATCACATTTAGAGCAAAACCATCTAGCAGACTTTCTGAAGTGGTGGAATGCAAACATTTTCACACTGATATTAACTCTTTATTAACACAGGCCTGGCACTCTGCATGACTTCCGCAGTCATGAGATCGCAGATCAGCTCACTCTCCTTGATGCAGATCTGTTTTATAAAATAGAGGTAATGCCCCTCTCCTGTCATGTATACACAGTCCTTAACTTGCCTTTAAGAGATTCACAAGTTCTTTGAGATTGCCTTGAGCGATTCAGGAGTTCTTTGACATGTTTGTCCTGTCTTTCTACAGATCCCTGAGGTGTTACTCTGGGCCAAGGAACAGAACGAAGAAAAAAGTCCCAATCTAACCCAATTCACAGAGCACTTCAACAACATGTCATACTGGTATGACATGATTTCTGATTCTCAAGCTGGCACAGAAGTATTAAGATTTAAGAATGGAAACCGTAATATTTTGGGTGCCACATCCCTCATAGTCTCATGAAAGCTACGCTAAAAACAATTTATGAACCTGTTTACACCTGGTATTAAGATGTGTTTCGGGTGATCCGATCAGATGTGTTCAGCACTAAATACAGGTCTAAACAGGGTCTAAGGCGTTTTGTAATAGGATCACAAAAAACACATGAAAAGGTAATTAAAAACACATGACTGCATCGCATTTGAGGTATAAACGCTAATCCATCCTGAATGCGTCCCGGTAACAAGTAAAACGCCACACCTCACCTGTCAATCAACCGCTCCGCTAAAACAAGAGTGTAAACTTTGCTGTTTATGAGTGACCTTTAATTGAAATAACCGTCCGATCAGAAATTTAAAATAAGCGGATACATACACTGATCAGCTACAACATTAAAACCACCTGCCTAATACATTTACATTTATGCATTTGGCAGACGCTTTTATCCAAAGCGGCTTACAGTGCACTTATTACAGGGACAATCCCCCCGGAGCAACCTGGAGTTAAGTGCCTTGCTCAAGGGCCCAACAGTGGCATCTTGGTGGTGCTGGGGCTTGAACCCCCGACCTTCTGGTCAGTAACCCTGAGCCTCAACCACTGAGCCACCACTGCGCCATAATATTGTGTAGATCCCCCTCTTGCCACTAAAACAGCGCCAACTGGCATCTCCGAATAGCATTCTGATATGATGTTCTTCTCATCACAATTGTACAGAGCGGTTATCTGAGTTAATGTAGATTTTGTCAGTTTAAACCAGTCTGGCCATTCTCCGTTGACCTCTCTGATCAACAAACCATTTCCATCCGCAGAACTGCCGCTCACTGGATGTTTTTTGTTTTTGGCACCATTCTGAGTAAATTATGGAGACTGTTGTGTGTAAAAATCCCAGGAGATCAGCAGTTTCAAAAATACTCAAACCAGCCCGTCTGGCACTAATTCTATTCTGAGATGTGGGTTGGCTCTGTTTTGGCAACACGAGGGGGACCTACACAATATAGGGCAGGTGGTTTTAATGTTGTGGCTGAGCGGTGTATATTATAAATCAGTGATACATACACTTGTACAAGAACTTCATGGTTCTTCTACAATGTGTCTGATATCAACACATAAGCTCGTTTTAGAATAACGCACATTTTTTCCTCTTGCATTTTTGTCTTTTAATGACATTTTCGCGGTTAATCATCAATTAGTAGCACACTGACATAGTGATTGATGTATGTCGTCTTGAAATCAGAGAGCCTCACCTCGAAATCTGAACACTAGTGGTCACAGTAGTCTGATTTAAGCTGCCAGGCGTAAACAGCGACGTGTCTCATCTGACCACATGTGATCAGATCACCCAAGATGCATCTTTATACCAGGTGTAAACGGGGTCTAAGTGGCCGTTCACACCGAACTTGTTTATGCGTCCATCTGTGCTGTTTTTCAATCATGTTTCTATGTAAACATGCACTAGACAGACTTTTTTTTCGCTGTGTAATGTTAAAGAGAACATCATCTGGTAAAAATGTGCCTTGGGCCACCTGTGTTCTGTTCATTGCACTTAGTTTAGATTTTTATAGCAAGATTGCATTCTGTCTGAATGGCCCTAATGCTGTACACGAGTGTTTCCTACAGAATTCTGTTTTTACTGTGTGAGAGCCCCTACAACCGATAATTTGTCCTATTACTAACGTAATAAAACATATGTTTTTTTTTTTAAAATAAATCTCTAGTGAATGTAAATCTTCAACTGTGATGAACATGCATTTAGAAATGTTAATTCAGTAAGTGCTCTGACACTGTAGACAGATTACAAACCAATAATTTGTGAGTTTATGAGTTTATTTTGACCAAATCACTTTAGAGTCATTTAGTTATGAATCATACTAAACTTGAACGCACTGTATATTTATTTAATCACAATTCAGTTCAGACTATAACTAATAAACAGACTATGCTGTACATTCAAATCATAATTTTTTTAATCTCTCTTTTCAAGGGTTCGATCCTTGATTATCCAACAGGAGAAAGCCCAGGATCGAGAAAAACTTCTTCTGAAGTTCATCAAAGTTATGAAGGTGCAAACAATTTTTTTATTAATATGAATGGATTTATAGCCTATAATGTCTTGCGAATCCACATAACAGGACTGATTTTATTTTTCAAAACTGAATCTAATGATTTATTGGGCTGGTTTCTAAAAAAGGTTTCTATGTCCTTCTGTAATGTAGCACTTAAGAAAACTCAATAACTTCAACTCCTACTTGGCAATATTATCAGCACTGGATTCAGCACCTATTAGAAGACTAGAATGGCAAAAGCAAACTTCAGAGGTAAATCAATCCCATGTGTCTCTGTTCCAATATCCTCTCAGGCCTTGTCCACATTGATATGTTTTCGGTGTGCACAAGGAAAATCTAGCCCCGGCCATAAATATAAATGTGTAAAATCCATATTAGTGTGGACGTGGCCTCAGTTCTTAGCTGATTCTGTCATGTTTGCAGCCTACTGACTAATGTTATCTTTACAGGGTTTGGAGGAGTATTGCACTTTAATTGACAGTTCCTCCTCATTCCGGGTGTATAGAGCAGCTCTGGCAGATGTGGAGCCTCCATGTATACCCTACCTGTAAGTAAAAAAAACTCCAAATTAAAGAACATATTCGTTTTCAAAATTGATTAAAATATGTTGGATATAACACCTCATTCTTCTGTTTTGCACTCTCTGTCACACAATACAGAGGTCTCATCCTTCAGGACTTAACTTTTGTGCATCTTGGGAATCCTGACCTCATTAATGGAAAGATCAACTTTTCCAAACGCTGGCAGCAGTTCAATATCCTGGACACTATGAGACGCTTTCAGCAAGTGTGAGTACTTAAAGACTACATGAAACGTCATTGCATTTAACTTCTGTGATGTTAAACTGACTATTCAGTGGGTTGTAATGTAGGTTGGGACTTGATTTAATCCATTGGGATTTGATTGGATCTTGAGGAGGTGCCATATGTTAGGCCAGTTGTTTTCGAAGTGTGGGGCAAATTGTACAGAGGTGCAGAAGATTGCCCCATTCTCAAATCTCGTTCACTTTCACAAATTAAAAACTTTTGTAACAATTCACGCAAGAACCAATGTTTACAATATCTTTTCCTCCGTCTTTTTCTCCTCAAATTTTTTTTATACATTCGCCTGGCACTGCAGTACTTCCTTGATGCCCGAGCCATTTATACTTAATGTGTCATGTGGTGTGGTGTCAGGTGCGCTCACTGCGCTGCAATTATGTAAAGAAAGAAGTGACCGACACGTGACCAATTCTAATGGAAACTTAAAGGAAAAGTTCACACAAAAATGAAAATTCTCTCATCAGTTACTCACCCTCATTCCATCCCAGATGTGTATTACTTTTTTTCTTCTGCAAAACACAAATTATGATTTTTAGAAGAATATATCCACTCTGAAGCTCCATACAATGTAAGTGAATGGTGGCCAGAACTTTGATGCTCCGTAAACACATAAAGGCTGCATAAAAGTTATCCATTCGACGCCAGTGGTTAAATAATTTATTCAGAAGTGATATGACAGTTGAGGGTGAGAAACAGATGAATATTTAAGTCCTTTTTACACTGACCAGTAGGTGGCGATATGCACGAAGAATGTGAATCGCGAAAAAACAAAAGAAGAATGTGGAAGAGAAAGTGACTTAAATATTTATCTGTTTCATCACTTTCATCATTGTTTTGAATGAGGAGGGTGAGTAAATGATGGCAGAAATCAAGTGTAGCGTCAGTTCAAGCAGGTCACGTGACTCGCACTTGCAATCAGCTGTCTCTCAGCTGATTATGCCGTCTACCAATAGAATTCAGACGCTCATCAGAGATGTTCTATTTAAATCCTCCTTTTATGTTCAATTCAATGCCTCAGCTACCTTTCCATTGGCATGGATGCAAGCTGCACTTGACACCCTCCTCCATCCCCAGCTCCACCTCTCTATTGTAGCTTTGCTTTTGAGTTGCTCTACATCTGTCTTGTTATTCTGGGCTCTAAGATTTCAATTCTTTTGAACTTTTCAACATGTTGCCTTGTTGATGCACCTTGTTCTTGAATTGCAAACCAATAAACAGTATTTATTTATTTTTTTGTCTATTTAATCTATTATGCAATGAAGGATTGTAATATGTTGCACTGTTAGTATGTTTAAAATGACTTTTACAATATTGTAGTATTTCTGCTGGTTATTTGCTGTACTTACTGCATGAACGGGTGGAGAGTTTGCCCAAAACAGAACCATACTGCCAACACCAACAAGATGCTTCATTACTAAAAGTCAATAAAAACTCTTAAGTCTTTCTTTCATTTCACATAAGTGTTCCTGACTGAAATAAAGATTTTGGTTGATTATAAGTTAACAATCAAAAAATTAAGAAACCAATGTGATAGTCGATGTTATTATTGTTGTTAAGAATTAAGAATAAACTATGTTAAGAATCGTCTCAGCATATTAAGGTGGGAGTAGAAGAACTTATTTTAACATTGACAAAAATTGCACATATCACCTTTAATCACCTTTCTTTTTTACAGGCACTATGATCTCAAACACAATGACGACATTGTTTCCTTCTTCAATGACTTCAGTGATCATCTAGCTGAGGAGGCATTATGGGAGCTCTCTTTGAAAATCAAACCTCGTAACATCACAAGACGGAAAACAGAACGAGTGGAAAAGACATAGTTCGTCCAAGTAAATGAACTGCATTTAAACCCCACCCCCCTATGAAGTTGTAAGACACCGCAATCATAATTTACTGTAATGGCAGCTACGAGACTGGAAACAATGCTGTATTTCTGTTACAGTTTTTTTTTTTTTTTACGGTATTATATTTTATTTTGTATTTGCACTGCATCTTAGCCTGTTAGTAAATCTGGAGTGGAACCATGCCAAGCACAAAGAGTTCAGCCGGATACATGAGATTATAACCTGGGATTTAAAGTGATATTCCAGGACCACTTCACCATCTGGATGTTGGCAGTGCAATCTGGAAACAACACGACTCCAACGGCAAACTAATAACATTATGCCTTAACAGGCACGGTGGAGGACTTAGTTCCATTGAAGACTGATATTTTTATTTATTTTTTATATAACCAATGCACATAAAGACTCTTTGGGTTTAGAGGGATTGCTGTATGTTTAGCTACTGGATTGAACAGCTTTAAGCATGTATGATAATATGTCATAATGAGGTCACAAGGTCATTGTCATTAATAGCACAGGATTTATTTGCTAATTCTGCATTTAACAGTTCTACGTTAATCGCATTTATTACATTAATTCCTCGACAGGAGTGTGTCAATATATTTGCATCAAGCTCTTTTAAATGTATTGTCAAGAAATGGCACTTCACTTTCATATTTCTGTTACATACTTTTGCAACCTGAGGCCTATTTAAAATTGGTTGTCTTCCGATTACTATTAATTATTGCCACTAATCAGGGAAACTAACAATGTTGTTTGTTTTTTTAACAGTACAAGTTATTTATTTGTATATTATGTGCATAGAAATGCTTGCAATATGTTTTTTTATTCAAAGACTGTAAGCACCACTTGGAAAAGAAGAGTTGTGTTACTGGTTTTGTGGTACATTTCAGTATTTGTTTGCATAAGAAAAGAATAACATTTTGCACAACAGCCAGGGACCTCCAAAAAATATTATTTTGCACAACAGCCAGGGACCTCCAAGAAATATCATCATGTTCAAGGACCTGCTATCAAGTGCTTGAAGCTGTTCATGTAGTGGTTTTAATGTGATTTGTTTGTTTTTATATAATGCAGTTTTTCTTTTGTTTTAAAAGGATTTTTCATTAACATTTTCAGAGAGATTTTTCTCTGGTGTGTGATTATAAAATGTGCACTTTGAAGATGATTGGAGGGACAAGAAGAACTTTTGGGCAGGTCACAGATGTACATGTGAACCTGAAATCCAGCAATGATTTTTACAGCAGGAATCTGCTCTTACCTGCAAATTAGAATTAAGTTGGTTTAGATTTCCAAAGACCACAAATCACCACTGTTTTAATATGATGATTATTCAGTTGCATATGATGTACAACTGACATGTACCTCTGTACAAGTAACCCTGTGAAACCTGGTAAAATAATATACATATCACTGATGTATTCTGAGTGTTTGTCATGCATTGCTCTTCTGCTACAGCATTGGTCACTCTCAAATCTCTTGAGAGTGAATACTTGAATGTGTAATTAGAAATGATAAACTATTAGATGTATTTAGACCGTTTGTCATATGCGAACAAAATTGTGCAGAATAACCCAAATATGAACCAATCAAAAATGCCCAATAACCCTCTGAACCATTAATACGTAATTCAATGATGTTTCTCACAAGCTAAGCAAAATATAGTATATATAGCGTCCTCCACAAATATTGGCACCCTTGGTAAATGTATGAGAAAAACGGGCTGTGGAAAAATGTATTTTCTGTTCATCCTCTTTGTCTTTAATTCAAAATACTGGATATACAAAAGTCTAACCTTTATTTAAAGTAAGCATGGTATCACAGATCAAATATTTTGTCTTAAATATATGTGTGCCACAATTCTTGCCATCCCTTCACTGAATTTTTCAGGGCATCCTCCCATTGCTCCCATTTTCAGCTTCTGTTATTGTGTATAATTTATCTGAACTGTAAGCGCTTAAGTATGTTATTTGATGACAGCAAAGGCTCTTTATTTATTTATTTTTGGCAAGATGGCAACCCTCCAAAACAATTTGTGGTTATGTTTGTGGCATTTGATCTTAGTTTCAGAGACTTTCTGACCCAAACACCCAACTAACATCTGCAATTGTCCATCTGTGATCCTTGGAGATTCTTTGGTCATTCAAACCATAGAAATTGGCATTTTAACATTTGATTGGTTTCTTATATTTCCTGAGGATGTGCAGTTCAACTAATTTTTGTCACACATCATTACTGGATTCCATTTGAGTGAACTTAAAAACATACAGTATGAATGGGAATATACAGTCCTTAAGTTAAAATTCTAAGGGTGTCAATAATCGAGAAGCACATGTTTTGGAGAGACATTAGGTTACAACTGGGCTGAAGGCAAAATTTTATAGATGCATGAGATCATTGTGTGTAATGCCTAAACGTTGATTTTGAGGCAATTTGATCTAATATTGAATAATTTTTAAATGTTGTAGATTTCTGTAGCTAATGAAAATCCCTAAAATTATCACATTTATTTTGAGACAAAATATGTATCTGTTGTTTTCTTCAAGGTGATTAAATCACAAATTTTTCAATAACTGTGCAATATGTGAAAAGACAATATTTGTGGTAAAAAAGTAGACGAAAAAAAGCCTCCTATTAAACAAATAGTTTTTCTTAAGTGGTGGAAAGGTTTGTAATCATGATAGTTCAAAATGGGCTCACGTTGATCAATCACAATGGAGGTTCATTTGTTTGTAGTATAGGCTACTTGAGATGTAGTGAAATGTCAAACGTGATTGAAATTACTAGGAAATGATGCACCTTTTTTTGAATATTTTTTATATTTTGAATAAGCATAATTTTAATTTGTTACTCAAAAAAGCATCATGCTGTCCCAGAATTATTGAGATGGTGCTGCGGGTCTGCAGCTGGATACTATTGGAATTATTTGCGTTAGTTTACTAATTTTGCACTGTAACTATTGCACCTATATCTACACAATATCACTACAAATCCTGGGGGGCTTTTGTTATTATTTACTTTCACAGAAAATATGTTGCTCCATCAATTTTCAATTAAAATAAATCTATGTGTTTCGATCTTTCAACATTTTGTGACCAGAATTTTTTTTTTAAATCCTTAAGGTATGCTTTTAACCCCATTGTAACCTATTTGTTCATTTCACATGTGTAGCCTACTTAATACCAAGCTATGCCATCTACTCATCCCAAGAAACATTGTTATTTACGTAATCAAATCAATGGTACATAACAATGGTATAATTGTAGCCAAGAGTTTTTCTTTTTCAAGTTATATTCTCTGAAAACAAGTTTTAATATCTAAAACTATTTTGCTTCTCAAGTAAACGTTTTTAACATGTTTTTTAAATTATGACCACGGTGTGGGGGGCTTTTCGTTTGAGTTACTATTTTTCTAGAGACTTTTATTTTGAAATCGCGTTGTTTCCTTCCATTTAAAAAACTCGCAGGCTTGTTGTTTCATCTTCCGCATTATCGCGTCGCATCTGTAAACGGACACTTTTATCCCTGATTGAAAGATAAGTAAAAATGAATGTAATCGATCATGTGCGGGAAATGGCAGCGGCCGGGCTGCACTCGAATGTGCGGATCATCAGCAGTTTACTCCTCACCAAGAGCACCAATAACCCGTGAGTATCCTCAGTGTCTGTTTAAATGTCTAAAACTACATATACTAAATGTTAAAGTAATACAACAGAATATAACGTATAGAAATATTTAATATATAAATATATTAAATAATTATGTAAAACGCATAAAAGCTGTCTGATCTGAAGTATCTGTTTAAAGATGAACAATTCAAAGCATTGTAAACACTGACTTCTTAAAGGCACTTCCTAACTCTTAAGTTAAAAGTTTTTTTTGTCAGATCCACTACAACAGAAATGTATTATCCTGCGTGTTCACACTATTTTGGTGGAACAAAAATCTATTATGCTATGAAACACAGGAGTGCAACAATTCACCATGGTAACCATAGATTACGACACAATACCATGGTTACCTCCATTATAGCATTAAAAAGTGCAATTGTTTTGGACCTTACCATGGTATTATTGCCATCTGATGCCATGCTATCACAGTGCTTAAAGGGATAGTTCACCCAAAAATGAAAATTCTCTCATCATGTAATCACCCTCATGCCATCCTAGATGTGTATGACTTTTTACTTCTGCAGATCTTAAAAGATGTTTAGAAGAATATCTGTTTGTCCATATTACAATGCACGTGAATATTGACCAAAACTTTGAAGCTCCATAAAGGCATCATAATGCTAATCCATACGACTCCAGTGGTTTAATCCAAGTCTTCTGAGGCAATCCAATCGGTTTTGTTTGAAAACAGACCAAAATTTTAATCCTTTTCACTGTACATGTCTCATAGCACAATCATGATTTCAAGCTTGATTATAGCTCTGTATGCATGATGTGCAGAGTGGTAGATGGTGCTAGGAAATGTACGCAAGCTTGAAATTATGACCACCAAGGAAACTGCTTATGTCAAGATTTATAATTAATTTTAATTATAATTTATTTTTAAGGAATTGTTAGGTTGTGTTTAAAGCTGTTCTGGTAGAGGAGGCAGTTTTTAAAGTCAGCATGAAAGCAAAATTGACCATATTTACTTTTTAATATAGGTTCTGGTCTTATTGTGCACATTTCATTGGTACATACTAAAAAATGTCTTCGCTATCTTCGCAGGGAGCTCTTCTCACCGTCTCAGAAATACCAGCTGCTGGTGTACCATGCTGATGCCATCTTCCATGATAAAGAGTACAGAAACGCAGCCTGCAAATACAACATGGCTTTACAGCAGAAGAAAGTGCTCAGCAAAACTTCAAAAGTGCGTCCCTCCAACATAGGTGGCACAACATCTGCTCTGCAAGCACAGGTGAGCTCTCCCAAAACCCTCAATACCTCCCTTACACTAATTTCCTGTACTAACATGCATTGTACTCATTAACTACAGAATTTGCCATCGGAGATTGAAGTGAAATATAAAATTGCTGAGTGTTACACTATTCTGAAGTTGGATAAAGATGCAATATCAGTGCTGGATGGGATCCCTTCTCGACAGAGAACACCAAAGGTCTGTATTATATATATATATATATATAAAATGATTGCTTTTATAATTGAGCACATTGCTTAATTTTTGGCATATGTTTTATTTATAGATCAACATGATGCTGGCCAATCTTTACAGGAAGGCCGGCCAGGAGCGTTCAGCTGTTACAAGCTACAAGGAGGTCTTAAGACAATGCCCACTTGCTCTTGATGCTATTATTGGTTCGTATGAATGCGGCATGTTCTTGCAATGGTGTTTTGGCAGCTTGTACTTTCTTTGTATTGAAAGTTTGGCTTGAAAGAATCCCAATCTCTAATCTGTTGAAGGGCTTCTGTCTCTGTCGGTGAAGGGGGCGGAGGTCGCTTCCATGACGATGGATGTGATCCAGAGCATCCCGAATCTTGATTGGCTGTCTGTTTGGATCAAAGCACATGCTTTCATACATGGAGGGGACAATCAGAGAGCGATCAACACTATCTGGTGAGGATTTGACATATATATTAAAAGACATATTAATATAAAACTTCACATTAGTACATGCAGTAAACCAATAGTATTGGTTGGCCATGGAAGCATTTTTAAATAATAATTCATAGTTGCGATTTTGGAGAGAAATTTTGAGAATCTTTATGCAGAATCTTTTATGGATTTTCAGTGATTACTGACCTAAATGTTGGTCCGTTCCTCACTCAAAGCTATTGTATGACTTCAGTTACCCAGCTTTAATTTCTTAGCTATGTGCTGTAGAATATTTTTGTAAATATTTTTGTGCAGGGCTGCTTTTCTCAAAAGCATCATAAGCCTAAGTAGATCTTCGAAACCATTGGCGCCAATGGTATCTTTGATTAACTTAAGCTTACAATGCTTTTGGGAAATGCAGCCCAGGTCTATAACGTTTTTCAAAAATACATGACACAAAATAGTTACTTTAATACAGTTCTTCTGTGAACATGTTTCCCGTTACTGAGTCGGAAATCATTTTGATGTTTTTTTGTCGGGCTTAATGTAAAAAATGTCAAGTGGAATGACCATCCAGAGACATTAAAATAAGTCATTAAAAGCTGAATTGCAGTTTAAGCTTTTATTATTATTTCTTGCTAAAATATTAGCAATGAAACAATTTAATTTTAAATTGTAATTCATATTTAAAAAAAACTTCTGTCCACCAAATCAATCATGTGGTGTAACCAACATGTTGGTATCCATTTTGTTGTCATGTGACAACTAGCTCACACAAAAACAAAAGCAACACTATTTTTGCCATATTATTAAATATAAAATTTGGAGTTTTTATTAAAAGGCACATTTTGTTCACATCATAAAGTGTAAACCTTGAGACAACTTCTTGATATTCATGACTCAAAAATTCATTAGTTTGTTAATTGTTTTTTAATTAATATGTTTAAAAACGTTTTTGAAATTAATGATTAAGGTTGCATACATTCCTTGCAGCTTGAATGCCAGAAAGTATTTTTTATACCTTTTACTTGATGGTTACACCATATGACACTTTTAAAATCATTACATGTATTTTTTGGTAGAAAATGCAATAAATGTTTTTTAAGAATTTGTGAAACCTCAAACTCAAAGATAACAATTCAGTACGATTAATTTTTTTAAAAATAACACGTTAAAAAAATGTATGCAATTAATCGTAATGCCCCCGGACCGTAATAAGGAAGATTCCTGAGAAATGAAAGCTTGTAGTACCACCTGTTTACTCCAGAGGGCAGTAAGTGAAATTTCAGCTGTGTGGCAATGCGCAGTTTATATAGTGAAAGAAAACAACCTTCCAGCAGACAGAACAACACAGACATGCGTTACGTTCTTGCGTTCAAAACACTTGATGGAGCGCAAATTCGAACACACAGTGACCTAAACATTTTATGTTTATCACGCAACGCACCCGAGGCGCTACACAAGCATGTCTGACGCAGGTGTAAATTGACAGGTCCTTAAACAAGCCCTCATAATAAATCTCAAACTGATTGACAAATTCACTTGTGAAATGGATTGCTGTGAACTGTATGTCAATGATTGACTTATGATCAATAATACGGTAGTAAACAATACATTGTATTCTAAAGCCGCTTTTTGTATTGTCTTATCAATGATGAACTCTTCTGCTACAAGAATGTAATGCATTTTAATAAATACAATTAATCGATTGATAGCCCTAATTTCTATGAAATTGGCATGTGTTTTAACTCATGTTTATCCCCTCTGACAACCTTATTTGTGAGTGACCAACAAACAGTTTAGTTATCTGTGCTTTTGTTGACTAATGCTTCTCCTTTTTTAGCTCCTTGGAGAAGAAGTCCCTCTTGAGGGATAACGTTGATTTGTTAGTCACCCTGGCTGATGTATACTTCAGGGCTGGAGACACCAAGAACTCCATCTTGAAGTTTGAGCAGGCACAGATGCTCGACCCTTACCTTATTAAAGGTACGAGGCTATAAATAATTGCTTGCTGTGACAAGCTGTGCAGAACTCCCATTGGAAAGAATGAGAGATTGCCTTGAACAGCGAGATTTTGGGCTAAATATTCTCATTAACTGAATGAATAATATTCTTATGTGGGCTGGAATGAAGTGACATTGTAAGGCATATTTATCTGATGTTTTTTTGTAAAATAAATAGTTACATTTGATTGAAATCTGAATTAATGTTAAGTTGTTAGCTTTAATTTACCTTGGAGGAAATGTAGGTGTCCTTGCTGATGATTTTCATGCTCATTTAGGAATGAGAAATGACACGCTTTAATCCATAGCATGCTCTTGTGTGTATTCTCTATAGGTACCTCATGTCACTATTACAAGTGACCAGCAACACATTTTTGGTAAATTTAGATAAAATGCCACCTTAAACTACTTAAAATGTGAACACTTGAGAAATGGCGGCAGGGCAACAGTTGCTAAGACTGGATTGGTCAAATGTGCTTTTAAGGCGGGGCTTAGTAAAGAATCAATTCTTTAAGGATTAGATCTATTTTGGGATGTTTCTTTAAATGCAAATGCATTCTTCAGTTTTTTTTAAATTAACGAATACATGTAATTTATAGGTATGGATGTGTATGGATATCTTATGGCCAGAGAAGGTCACCTAGAAGATGTTGAGGTTCTTGGAGGACGACTATTCAACATATCTGACCAGCATGCTGAACCCTGGGTCATTTCTGGGTGAGTCTGACCTTCTTAACTATCCCTTAAAGGAATAGTTCACCTTAAGATGAAAATTCTCTCATCATTTACTCACCCTCATGCCATCCCAGAAGTGTATGACTTTCTTTCTTCTGCAGAATGCAAACAAAGATAGTTTTTTTTTTAAGAATATCTCAGCTCTCTATGTCCATACAATGCAAGTGAATGGTGAATAAAACTTTGAAGCTCCAAAAAGCACATAAAGGCAGCATAAAATAAACCATATGACTCCAGTCTTCTGAAGTGATCTAATATAACAACCACAATATAGACCACAATATAACAACTTTTTAACTGTATATATTGCTATTTTTGTCTCTAGGCACGATCATGATTTAAAGCTCGATTGCACTTCTTAGTGCTTGACGCATGCGTAGAGCACTAGAAAGTGTGATCAAGCTTGAAATTATGATCGCCAAGGAGACTATAGATGTCAAGATTCATAGTGAAAAATAAGTTACATTTTGGTCTGTTTTCCCCTAAAACCGATTTGATCACTGTTTTCACCCACTGGTATCGAATGGGTTACTTTTATGCTGCCTTTATGTGCTTTTTGGAGCTTAAAAGTTTTGCTCACAATGCACTTGCATTGTATGGACCTACAGAGCTGAGATACTCTTCTAAAAAAATCTTCTGTTGTGTTCTGAGGAAGAAAGAAACTAATACATATCTGGGATGGCCTGAGGGTGAGTAACTGATGAGAGAATTCTAATGTTTGTGTAAATTAAAGATTGAGTGTTTAAGTCTTTTTTTTTTAATTCTCTCAGGTGTCACAGTTTCTACAGTAAACGCTACTCTCGAGCCCTCTATCTGGGAGCTAAAGCCATTCAGCTGAACAGTAACAGTGTGCAGGCTCTCCTCCTGAAGGGGGCGGCACTGCGTAACATGGGACGAGTGCAGGAGGCTATCATACATTTCAGAGAAGCCATGAGACTGGCACCCTGTCGTCTGGACTGCTACGAAGGCAAGAAAGAATTTTAGTTTTATCATATTGCATATATACTGTAGGTTAGACAAAGCCTGCACTAATTTCTGTCCATTTGGATTCGTTTTAAAGCATTAATTCTTTGTTTGAAGGCTTGATTGACTGCTACCTTGCTTCTAATGGCATCCGTGAGGCAATGGGAATGGCCAATAACATTTACAAGACCCTGGGTGCTAATGCCCAAACTCTCACCATCCTGGCCACAGTGTGTCTGGAAGACCCCATGACTCAAGAGAAAGCCAAGACACTGCTGGATAAAGCTCTCGCTCAGCGACCCGACTACATCAAAGCTGTTGTAAAGAAAGCTGAGCTCCTTAGTACGTCATTCTTTCAGATCCATTTCCAAAGCATTAATCATGCATTTAGTGAAATGTGTCCAAACTGTTGACTGGTAGTGTATAATACATTTTGAAGAATGGCAAATACATTTTTATGCATATAAAAAACGAAACAAAACAAATGGCTAATGATATTTTAAACCAAAATGGTTTGCCATCCATTAACAAGGATATTAGGTGGAATGACCACTTCTGTTAATCCAGTAAGTGGACACTTTTATCAGCCAATAATCTCTGTCACTCTGTAACACGTTATTCATTTTTATTCCAGGTCGAGAACTGAAATACGAGGAAGGGATCACACTTTTACGAAACACTTTAGCAAATCAGAGCGACTGTGTGCTTCACAGAATGCTGGGGGATTTTCTGGTTGCTGTTAACGATTATCAGGAGGCCATGGACCAGTACAGTATAGCGCTCAGGTAACATCACTTCTGGCAGACACACCTTACATAAAAATGATGTCAAGCATCTAAGCCAAACTTGAACAAATATCATTTTTGATCACAAAGCTAACCATAATTTCTGAATCAAAATGTATTTTGATCATTTTTGTGGGGCCTAATTCAAACAAGTGTAGGTGGTTTAACTGTCGAAATTATTTAAAATAATCAGTCTCGTTAAATGCTAAAATTCTGATAGTTCACCCAAAAATCAAAAATATCTCATCATTTACTCACCCTCATGCCATCCCAGATGTGTATGCCTTTCTTTCTTCTGCAGAACACAAATTAAGGTTTTTAGAAGATTTTTTCCATTCAGTGCAAGTGAATGGGTGAAAACATTTTGAAGCTCGAAAATGCACATAAAGGCTGCATAAAAGTTATCCATACGACTCCAGTGGTTAAATCCATGTCTTCAGAAACGATATGATAGTTGTGGGTGAGAAACAGAACAGTATTTAAGTCCTTTTTTCCTATAATCTCTCCTCTCTGCGCAGTAGGTGGTGATATGCATGAAGAATGCAAATCACCAAAAACAAAAGAAGAATGTGAAGGTAAAAATAAAAGTGGAGATCTATTATAAAAAAGGGCTTACATATTGATCTGTTTCTCACCCACACATCATATTGCTTCAGAAGACATGGATTTAACCACTGAAGTCTTATGGGTGACTTTTCTGCTGTGTTTATATGAATTTTGTAGCTTCAAAAGTTTGGCACCCATTCACTTGTATTGTATGGACCTACAGAGCAGGAACATTCTTCTGAAAATCTTAATTTGTGTTCAGCAGAAGTAAGTCATACATATCTGGGATGGTATGAGGGTGAGTTAATGATGAGAGAATTTGTAATTTGGGGTGACTATTTCTTCAAATAGAAGGCATGAGTAGTTGTGCATAATCTTTTATTATTGCCTTAAAAAAATAAGATGTGAAGCAGTTTTGTTTCAAAAATGTATAAATATTTTAAAACTTGTGTCCACTATATCAAAGTCAGTGTGGTGCAACTGACATGCAGAAAGCCATTTTTGTTGTTATGTAGCAAGAAATCTATTAATCAGGAAGTCTCATAACTGTGTCAAGGTAACATTTTCAAATATCTTGACCTTATTTAAAAAGTCATGGTTTGTTCAGGAAACTCTATTTCCAACCCTATTATTCATTGTCCCATCTTCTTGTTGTGTAGCCTTGATCCGAACGACCAGAAGTCGCTGGAGGGCATGCAGAAGATGGAGAAGGAGGAAAGCCCCACAGACGCGACAGTTGAGCTGGATGGTGATGATATGGAGGGCAGCGGGGAGGAGGGAGACCTGGAGGGCAGTGACAGTGAGGCGGCTCAGTGGGCCGACCAAGAGCAGTGGTTCGGGATGCAGTGACCCCAAAAACCCGCTAACTGACTCCCAAGAACACTTCTTTGTTCTGTGTGTGCCACAGGTCACATCCACACTGCCACTGCAATGATCACTGCTCTCCAGTGGTGAGTTATGCACATTGTCAATGGGGGTAATTTGATTTGTGGATGACATTTGGATTTTATGTCATTTTGACTTTATTCGTTTGATACCTTGCCCCTAATGTTTCCAGTTATGTCATATCAAGAGATTATTTGGTATATAACTGATAATCAGTATGTAAATTATCTTAGACCGGACTCTACTAGTACACAGTTCTACAAAACCAGATTATATTTCAACATACGGGCCTGAATATCTTGGACTGAATCCACAGTTTAACGCTTAACGCTAGTTGTTTGTTTGATGTCAGTGAGTATTTGGTATCGAAGAGAAGTTGTCAGTATTGTTTGGCTTTAAACATCATGAACTACACTTCTACTGTTTTTGGGGTAAAATACATGACTAGGCAACTCTGCTATCTGCCCACTATATTCATACATTTGTCAAATCTGTCATTATTATGCATGCTCTATTGATGTATTTTTGTACTTTCAACTGTCAAAGCGAAGATGATGTTGTTAAAGAGAGTTCTCTGCATTGCTGTGGAAATGCCTTCAAACACAATCCCACAAAATCCTTTCCTTAACTTTTCTTATACTGAATCACTTGATGTAACGTCCAGGTCACATTTCACCCCATAATCAAAATTAAGGAAATTAAGCCTGTTTTTAGGACCTGGCACTATAACACCATTTTTAGGACAATGTGTCACATTTGTCTTACCATAATACACCTTTTAGTTTTTTGTGATTGCCATTGTTCCCAATAGTGAATCTCATTTCTGTAAAGCGATGCAAAAACTCTTAAAGGCATAGTTCACACAAAAATGAAAATTCTCTCATGATTTAATCTCCCTCCTGGCATCCCAGATGTGTATGACTTTCGTTCTTCTGCAAAACACAAATTAAAATTCTAAGAAGAAAATTACAGCTCTGTAGGTCCATACAATGCAAGCGAATGGGTGCCAACATTTTGAAGCTCCATTAACATAAAGGTGGTATAAAAGTAATCCATATGACTCCAGTGTTTTAATCAGACATATGATAGGTGTGGGTGAGAAACAGATCAATATTTAAGTAATTTATTTTATCATAAAATCTTCAACCTGCCCAATAGGGGGTGATGTGCACAATAAATGTGAATCACCAAAAAACAGAAGAAGAAGAAGAAAGTGGAGATTGACTGATCAGGGAGGAGAACTTATAGTAAAAAAAAAACTTAAATATTGATCTGTTTCTCACCTACACACCTATCATAAAGCTATGCTGAAGATATGGATTCAACCACCAGAGTCGTCTGGAGAACTTTGATGTTGCTCTTATGTGGTTTTGGAGCTTCAAAATTTGGCACCCATTCACTTGCATTGTATGGACCTACAGAGCTGAAATATTCTCCTAAAAATCGTCATTTGAGTTCAGCAGGTAAAAGGAAGTCTTACACATCTTGGATGGCATGTGGTTGAGTAAATGAGATCATTTTCATTTTTGGGCGAACTAACCCTTTAATGGTACTAAAAATATATTTTGTTGATTTTGGGGTGAAATATGACTTGAATTCAAGAAGAAATGTAATCATACAAATTCAGTTTCTGTAACCGTAAGTGCTTATTTTGCAGTGTTTGTTTTATTTTAATATTTACAGTACACAATATAGAAAAAGTCTATTTTATTTAATGTTTTGGAATTGAAATCATGTCATAAAGTTGTTGAAATAGTGTTTTTTACTTTTACTAATAAAAAACCGTAGAAACACAAACGATGTGTAAAGAAACAGCAATGCAACCATGTAATGTCATTTTATTAACCACAAGTCATTGATAATTACAACACTGATTGGGCAGTGGCCGCCCTTTGGTTGTCATGGGAACTGCTGTAAAAGGCTGCCTGTCTTTCTCAATGTCTCACACACCTCACACCTGAAATGAGCCTCTGTCTTAAACATATTGCACTTCCCTGTGCAAAGCAACAATAATTATTGTTAATTTACACATCTCACAAAATGTTTTTGGAAAATAAATGCACCTTTAAGTTTTTTTTATTGCAGTGCTATACAGAAGTTCATACTATACTAATGATAAACCTGTATCTAAAGGGACATGCGCCATTTTTAAATGTTCTTCAAATTCACTGGCTTTAGACGGGCTGGATTTGGCTGAGTTTGTCCGCTTCGGGGTATATTAGGTCTCAGAAAAGCTGAACATTTTCACTCTTAACTGTTGAGCTTAACTAATAACTAATGATACAAATTTTTACATTTTTAGCACAGTTGACATGCAGGCCTAGAACGATGTTTGGAGCTGCTCAAAACAACACATGCACTAAAGTCAAGAACCAGTTTTTGCAAGGCATACAGAGAGAGGATTGGCTTACTCCGCCGGAGCTAGGGAAAGAGAGAAAGAGATATGAAAATAAAGATATGGTCAAAACAATGTACAGATCAAACAAAATATAGTTTAAAAATATATAAATACAGGAATGACATCATGCAGAGGTGAATTCATGTTAAACATGATATTTGCATTTTCTATTATACGGCTCTCTGGAATACGTGATACATTTTCGTGATTGTTCAATTATGGCATTCTGCGGTTATACAGTGGGTACGGAAACTATTCAGATCCCCTTAAATTTTTCACTCTTTGTTGTATTGCAGCCATTTGCTAAAATCATTTAAGTTCATTTTTTTTCCTCATTATTGTACACACAGCACCCCATATTGACAGAAAAACACAGAATTGTTGACATTTTTGCACATTTCTTAAAAAAGAAAAACTGAAATATCACATGGTCCTAAGTATTCAGACCCTTTGTTCAGTATTTAGTAGAAGCACCCTTTTGATCTAATACAGCCATGAGTCTTTTTGGGAAAGATGCAACAAGTTTTTCACATCTGGATTTGGGTATCCTCTGCCATTCCTCCTTGCAGATCCTCTCCAGTTCTGTCAGGTTGGATGGTAAACGTTGGTGGACAGCCATTTTCAGGTCTCTCCAGAGATGCTCAATTGGGTTTAAGTCAGGGCTCTGGCTGGGCCATTCAAGAACAGTCACGGAGTTGTTGTGAAGCCACCCCTTCGTTATTTTAGCGGTGTGCTTAGGGTCATTGTATTGTTGGAAGGTGAACCTTCGGCCCAGTCTGAGGTCCAGAGCACTCTGGAGAAGGTTTTCGTCCAGGATATCCCTGTACTTGGCCGCATTCATCTTTCCCTCGATTGCAACCAGTCGTCCTGTCCCTGCAGCTGAAAAACACCCCCACAGCATGATGCTGCCACCACCATGCTTCACTGTTGAGACTGTATTGGACAGGTGATGAGCAGTGCCTGGTTTTCTCCACACATACCGCTTAGAATTAAGGCCAAAAAGTTCTATCTTGGTCTCATCAGACCAGAGAATCTTATTTATCACCATCTTGGAGTCCTTCAGGTGTTTTTAGCAAACTCCATGTGTCTTGCACTGAGGAGAGGCTTCCGTCGGGCCACTCTATCATAAAGACCCGACTGGTGGATGGCTGCAGTGATGGTTGACTTACTACAACTTTCTCCCATCTCCCGACTGCATCTCTGGAGCTCAGCCACAGTGATCTTTGGGTTCTTCTTTACCTCTCTCACCAAGGCTCTTCTCCCCCGATAGCTCAGTTTGGTCGGACGGCCAGCTCTAGGAAGGGTTCTGGTCGTCCCAAACGTCTTCCATTTAAGGATTATGGAGGCCACTGTGCTCTTATGAACCTTAAGGGCAGCAGAAATTTTTTGTAACCTTGGCCAGATCTGTGCCTTGCCACAATTCTGTCTCTGAGCTCTTCAGGCAGTTCCTTTGACCTCATGATTCTCATTTGCTCTGACATGCACTGTGAGCTGTAAGGTCTTATATAGACAGGTGTGTGGCTTTCCTAATCAAGTCCAATCAGTATAATCAAACACAGCTGGACTCAATTGAAGGTGTAGAACCATCTCAAGGATGATCAGAAGAAATGGACAGCACCTGAGTTAAATATATGAGTGTCACAGCAAAGGGTCTGAATACTTAGGACCATGTGATATTTCAGTTTTTCTTTTTTAAGAAATGTGCAAAAATGAACTTAAATGATTTTAGCAAATGGCTGCAATACAACAAAGAGTGAAAAATTTAAGGGGGTCTGAATACTTTCCGTACCCACTGTATGTCGACACACTGCATATTTGACCTCTTCCTACATAATTTGAACTCCAAATCAATATTTAATGTCTATTTTTACTTGTTAGGTAAGCAGCCTTGTATTAAAAGTCTTTTTGACGTTTAATCATGTGGTTGATAAGAATTATAGATATCTACAATAATATTTTCACTTGTTAAATGCTAGTTCTTAATGTCAGCGATAGAATTAAGTTAAAAGTATTTTTTTATTATCATCATTAAACAGGTTTGCGCTAGTAAAAACAAAAGTAGAATTTCACATTGATCTGACATTCACCCAAGCTCAAAACCATTATTTATAAAAATATTATTTAATAAAAACAATTAAAAAAAAAAAAAAGCTTAGTTTTGACATTGTCACAAGTGAAAAACCAAATAACCAATATTATTTTAAATATATGTAATGTGATTGTAACTAGAAAGAAAGCCATGTAATATATCTTTAATAACTCTTACATTTAGTGATATCTGAATTTCCAGACAGTTAATATCGGGGATGGATATTTGAATTAGTAACAATGTAATTATTGCTATTATAATTTATCTGATTTACTAGTAAGTAAAACATTGCTGATGTGTTATGGGAATTTCAACTAGTAAGAAATGAATTGTAGATATCTGTAAATGTGTTTTAAACAGGCGTGAATGACAGATCATTGTGAAATTCTACTAGAGAAAATAAGAGTTACAGATATAAAAAAAAAATGCAATTAATCATGTTTTTTTACTTGTTTAAATTTCATCTGTGATATGAGCATTTCTGCGAGTTCAAGAATGACATTTTTTACTAGTGCAAATGTAATTACTGCTATAAAAACGAGCACTTTCACTAGTATCAATTCCATTCCTGATATCAAGACTTGGCATTTAATGATACATTCTACTAGTGAAAATGCAATTAAGGTTTAATTGTTTATAATGGTTTTATTCTGTTTTTTATAACAAGAATGAGTATTTCAGTGAGTAATGTTATTTTTGACCTTGACAATTAACATTTACAAAAAAAATATAAACTTGTATCTAGAATTAGGATTAGTGAACTCGTGAAAACTGAACTGTAGATCATGTTTTATATCACGCATGTGTTTCAATGTCAAAAGGGCCTGTGATAAGCCATGTGTTAAGAGGAATGTTTTACATTGTACGAGTCTTGAAAATGAAACTCCTTCAGGAGGATACCCCATCAGGGGTTAATTGTGCGATTATGACTAGCTAAATGTACATTATTCCTTACATATCCTCATCAGGACATTTCCTGCATTAGCAATTAGTTTAATTACCATGGATACAATTACTTGTTTGAATTACAACATCCATCTAGGTAGCAGTGGTACAAACATTGAGATTGAGTGTTTCAGGTTTAAATGACCACATTCCTGATGCAAACAGGACAAACTGGTGGTTAGTTATTTTTTGTACAGCAAATGAAGTCATGCATAATGTCGGTGTCATCTGCATCGATTAAAACAAAATGAGGAAAAAGCAGGACCTCCGTTTACACATTTAAATAGGCCTTTACCCAGCAAAAAAGATAATTTGTGCTAAATACATTTACTCTGCATTAACTATTATATACATAACAATAAAAATAATTGTTCTATAATTATTTTAGTGACTGTATAATGTACCCATACATCCACCTTAACAGTGAAGTGTGTAATTTTTTATGTTATCTCTATCTCAAAAAGATATGTGAAGACGATTATAACAAAGCCATTATTAAATTACCCTTTAAAAAAAAAGTTTAAACACTGTGGCTTCCCAGCCTGACACAGCAACATTGGCTAATCCAATGACATGAGTTCGGGTGGAACTATCGGTTTGTACAACCAATGGAAGACAAGGGGAGTGTTCAATAAACCTCTTTGAAAAGCCATTTCTGAAGTTCCCATCAGTGTAACTAGTGACGCAGGAATTACACACTTTACCTGAGAACATACAATTATCCCAACACATTTTTTCAAGGCTTTTAAATTTTCAATCCAAGAATTTGCTCAGAAATATTAAAAACTCAAACATGGTCTCCGTATCATTACGTTTCTTTTACTAGAAACAATAATAATAAAATGTACGACCATATTATGGCAGATCTGCTATAGTGTTTTGTACAAGGGAACTAGTGCATTTGGATAGTCAACTTCGGTAGCAGGCAAAAAAAAAACTAAGTCAGATACTAAGATACACCAAGCAAAACTGAGGTAGCTGAAATCTACTCAAAGCAGAGAGAAAATCATACTGTTTCAAGCAAGGAAAGGAAATCAAGATACACATTACAGTGGAGAACATGTCTTCAGATGAATTCATTCTTTTTTGCCCAGCTGATTCAAAATGGCTTTGAGCCAAAAATAAGATAAAAAAAAAATCTGATAAACAGTATTTCATCTCAGCACTTTATGCTTTTTAAACATCCAAATAAAAGGCCAAAAGGGAACCGAAGAAAATATACACCTTTAATAAAAAAATTAAATAAAAATGCTTAAAACAGAACGGTAAAAAAAAAAAACTATTTTCTGATCGCAGTATGCCACATATGTAGATAATACACATATATATACATATATATGTATGTGTATTTAGTCAGAAGTTTACATACACTTAGTAAACAATTTTTTTCATGAGTTCAACCTAAGTTGTTTAGGATATCTACTTTGTGCATGACACAAGTTGTGTATTGTGTAATTGTTTACAGATAGATGTGAAATATGTTTAACTTTTATTGACCATCACAATTTCAGTGGGTCAGAAGTTTACATACATTAAGTTAACTATGCCTTTAAGCAGCTTGAAAAATTCCAGAAAATGATGTCAAGCCTTAAGGAAATTAACTTCAGATAGGAGGTCTACTGAATTGGAGGTGTACCAGTGGATGTATTTTAAGGCCTACCTTCAAACTCTTTTATTGACGTCAAGGGGAAAAACTAAAGAAATCAGCCAAGACCTGAGAAAAAAAAAATGGTGGACCTCAAGTCTGGTTCATCCTTGGGAGCAATTTCCAAATGCCTGAAGGTACCACGCTAATCTGTACAATCAATAGCAGGCAATTATAAACACCATGGGACCATGCAGCCATTATACCTCTCAGGAACGAGACGAATTCTGTCTTCTAGAGATGAGTGTAGTTTGGTGTGAAAAGTGCAAAATCAATCCCAGAACAACAGCAAAGGACCTTGTGAAGACGCTGGAGGATACGGGTAGACAAGTATCTATATCCACAGTAAAACGAGTCCTATATCGACATAACCTGAAAGGCTGCTCAGTAAGGAAGAAGCCACTGCTCCAAAAATGTCATAAAAAAGACAGACTACAGTTTGCAAGTGCACACGGGGACAAAGATCTTACTTTTTGGAGAGATTTCCTCTGATCCGATGAAACAAACAATTTACTGTTTGGCCAGGGTGGCTGTGGCTCAGGTGGTAGAGTCCACTATCTGTCCAGCTGTCCACTAATCGCAGGGTCGGCGGTTCGATTCCCGGACCTACGCGACTCCATGGGCAAGACACAGTCTCCGTGGGACACTGAACACCAAGTTGCTCCCAATGGCAGGCTAGCGCCTTGCATGGCAGCTCTGCCATCACTGGTGTGTGAATGTTATGCAGTATGAAGTGCTTTGTATACCGCTAAGGTTAAAAAGGCGCTATATAAGTGCAGGCCATTTACCATTGTTATGTTTGGAGGGAAAAGGGTGAGGCTTGCAGCCAAAGAAAACCATCCCAACCACGAAGCATGGGAATCATGTTGTGTGAGTGCTTTGCTGAGCAATGGGTGGGATCACGAGGAAGTAAAATGATGTGTATATATTGAAGCAACATCTCAAGGCTTTAGCCAGGAAGTTAAAGCTCAGTCACAAATGGGTCTCCCAAATGAACAATGACCCCAAGCATACCTCCAAAGTTGTGGCAAAATGGCTTAAGGACTACAAAAGGTACTGGAATGGCCATCACAAAGCCCTGACCTTAATCAGACATAAAATTTGAGGGCAGAACTGAAAAAGCGTGTGCATGCAAGGAGGCCTACAAAACTGACTCTTGTTACACCAGTTCTGTCTGAGGAATGGGACAAAATTCCAGCAACTTATTGTGAGAAATTTGTAGAAGGCTACCCAAAATGTATGAGCCAAGTTAAACAATTTAAAGGCAATGCTACCAAATACTAACAAAGTGTATGTAAACTTCTGACCCACTGGGAATGTGATATTCATAAAGCTGAAATAAATAATTATATTTGCTATTATTCTGGCATTTCACATTCCTAAAATAAAGTAGTGATCCTAACTGACCTAAGACAGGGAATGTTTAATATGATTAAATGTCAGGAATTGTGAATATAAATGTATTTGTCTAATTTTTATGTAAACTTCTGACTTCAACTGTGTGTGTGTGTGTGTATATATATGTATATATATATATATATATATATATATATATATATATATATATATATATATATATATAGTTCAAACAAGGCTTGGATGCATGTGCAAATGTGATCATGGTTAATCATTGTTCCTTGTTAATGTGGCTTCTCTGGTTATTTGGAGTCACATGTTAGTTTCACGGCAGGTCACAGGTCAGTCAAGAGGACCAAAACAGGTTGGTGATGTTAGTGTGTGCTGTACAGCCACACCACTAGGGGGAGTGTCAGAGCTACAAAGGCCCAGGAGATGCCTTCAGTGCATGCAGAGAGGGACCAGTCTCTCTTGTTGGACTCCTGGTCCAGATCATTACCAGGCTCTAAGTAGTTCCGTGCAACAAATTTCAGCAGCTCGTCCAAGAGTATAACAGGCAATGAGATTTTCAGTACCATCATCCACTGTGCCACGTTCAGAGGAGTGATCTGGAAGATGACCTGAAGGACGAGAAATTCATATTGTGAGTATTTTGGCAAAATATTAAGATTGTTGTTTTGAACCATGACAAACATCTCATATTGCTGTTACCTAAATATCAAGTTGTAGGAAAGTTTCAGTTGACCCAGAGTGAGTGACCAAGAATCCAGTTCTCTTTGCATTCACATTGTAACTGGACTTGAAAGTGGGCTCGTGATAGGATTTCAGTCCACTTTTAAATCTCACTTTTTTTGGAACCCAATCCAATATTGGATTATGTAATACAGCCTATGTATTTATTTAATTTAGGCCAGAAACACACTTTACAAAATTATGTGAACATGAGACGATGAGAGTGCTTGGCTATTGCTTAAGCGTGGTCCGGTTCAACATATTTTAATGAATAGTTCAACCGCCAAAATACAAATTGGCATCATTTACTCACCTTTATGCCATCCCAAATGTATATGACATTCTTTCTTCTGCTGAACACAAACAAAGAATATTTCAGTGCTGTAGGTCCATACAATGCAAGTGTATGGGTACCAAAAAGACACCCATACACTTGCATTGTATGGACCTACAATTTTGTACTTTTTGAAGCTCAAAAAGCACAAAAAGACAGCATAATCCATACAACTTCAGTGAATAAATCTGTCTTCTGAAGAGATATGATAGGTGTGGATGAGAAATGAATCAATATTCACATCCTTTTTTACTATAATTTCTCCTCCATGCCCAGTAGGTGGCGATATGCACGAATAATGCAAATCACCAAAAACAAAAAGAAGAATGTGAAAAGTGAAAGTAGAGACTTCAATATTGAACAGTTTCTCACCCAGACTTATCATATTGCTTCTGAAGAAATTGATTTAACCACTAGAGTCGCATGAATTACTTTTAATCTGCCTTTTATTTATAGCTTCATCTTTAGTCACCATTCACTTGCATTGTATGGACCAACAGAGCGAAGAAGTTTATCTAAAAACCACCATTTGTTTTCAGCAGAAGAAAGGAAGTCATACCGCACAAGGCCTCATCATGTTTGATTTTAATTTGATAGTGCAGTCCAGGTACTGTTTAGTGTATGACGTAAATAAGCAACTATTTCTACCATTACAACTCTATTCCTGTCAACAAATTTATTTCAGATATATTCAGCGACATGGAGCACTTAATGCTCTGCAGAGTCTATCAGACCCTTTCAACAAGATCCGTCTGGATGGGTGTCATACCGGCAGTGGCTCCACATAGAGGATGAGGAAATGCAGAGACATGGAGAGGCAGATGGCTCCCAGCAGCCAAATGTTCTCCCAGGGAGGCATGCGCAGCAGAGACTGGTTCTCTGACAGACTGCAGGAAAGAAAAGTTTACTGGGTTTAGACAAGAAAACAAGGCTCATTTTTTGAATCTTGTTTTCATGAGCCTGGGATCTAGGAGAAGGTTCTGGGGACTGACCTGTTGAGGGCATTACACATCTCGATGGTTACCAGCACAGACAGGGCCATGGTCATGGGGTAGGGAGACTCAAATACATGGCACTCCAGGTCTTGGAAGTCTGGATTATCAGGAGAACACTGCAGGAAATGACTCTGAAAGCGAGAGAGAAAGAAAACGCAGAGTTAGGGGTTTGTCAGACCAAACACATTTTTGTGTTAAAGAGAAAAAAAAGTCTAGACTCAGCACAATGAATGAAACGGATTGCAAGTGTCTTGAAACTAGGGGTGTGACAGTCCAATGTAAACTAAGGAAGTCAAATGTAAACTAAGGAAGTCACTATTTTAGAGATTAATTTTATCACGTAAAGTGTATATGATGCTATGTAAATGTAGCAGATTCTGTCATAATTGAACGGATTACGTTTTTCAGAACTTTTCTAAAATCAATACAGTGAATAAGATGTCAACGGAATGAAAACCACGGTATGCCATTAAACCGTTATATCCCTACTCAAGATGCTTTTGTAAATGTAAAAATGCAGTGCTTTTGCACGAGATTGTGAAATCCCAGCGAGATGTCCATTTAGCGAAATCTTACACACAAAAACAATTATTTTATATCTGTGGTGAACTCTAAGAGGGCATACACACCATTGGAGAAAACCACGGGTTAAAAGAGATAAATGCACATATACAAATTATATAGGTAACACTATTTTAATGTGTCCTCGTTACACATATTCCATATATCTACTGTAGTAATAACATTCAATTACAAGCAAATAACCCTAACCCTATAGTAAGTACATGTTTTTAAGTAGTAATAATCAGTAATTACTTGTGATCAAATGCATATTAAAAAATTGTAAAAAGCTTCACTGTCCAAAAAAAATTACTTTATAACAAAAACCCAAATTTCACTGTTTTTTGGCCCTGGCACAAAATGACCAGCGAACATAATTTCACTAAGGGAAAGTGTGAAAGAGTACTTGTCAGGTGAAATCACTCTATCATTCTGACTGGATTATAAGAGCAGACTGATTGCTATAAAAGGAGGGAAGAAGTGCTTCCAATCATTGTGTTCTTGTTACTAATGGTTACCTCTAAACAAAGATGTGCAGCCATCAACACTTTGCAGCAATTTCCTTGAATATGAGGCCATTTTGCTGCAAAGAATATTGCACCTGAAAGAACCATTAACCAGATCATCAAGAACTTCAATGAGAGAGGTTCAACTGCAGTGAAGAAGGCTTCAGGATGTCCCAGAGTGTCCAGCAAGTGCCAGGACCGTATGGAATCGTGTCACCACCAGCGTAGAGCTTGCTCAATATTGGCTGCAGGTTGGTGTGAGTGCATCTGCACGCACAGTGAGGCGAAGAGTTTTGGGCAATGGCCTGGTGTCAAGAAGGGCAGCAAAGAAGCCACGACTCTCCAAGAAAAACAAATCCAGGACAGACTGAAATTCTGCAGGAAGTACAAGGATTGGACAGCAGAAGACTGGTGCAAAGTTACTTTCGCTGATGAAGCCCCCTTCAGACTGTTTGGGGTATCTGGAAAATCGATAGGCTGGAGAAGAAACAGTGAACGCTACCATGAGTCCTGTGTCATGCCAACAGTGAAGCATCCTGAGACCATCGATGTGTGAGGTTATATATCGTCCAAGGGAGTGGGCTCTCTCACAATTCTGCCCGAAAACACTGTAATGAATAAAGAATGGTATCAAAACATCCTGCATGAGTAACTTCTCCCAACGATCCAGGAGCAATCTGGTGATGATCTGTGCATTTTCCAGCATGATGAAGCACTGTGTCACAAGGCAAGAGTGATAATGAAGTGGCTCGGAGATCATTGCATTGAAATTTTGGATCTGTGGCCAGACAAATCCCATTGAGAACCTGTGGTCAATCCTCAAAAGGCGATGAGACAAGCAGAAGCCACAAATTGTGATCAATTCTGAGCACTACTAAGGCAAGAGTGGATCGCCATCAGTCAGGATTTGGCCCAGACGCTGATGCCAGAGCAAATTGCAGAGGTTATGAAGAACAAAGGTCAACACTGTAAATATTGACTTTACATATATTTAATGTTTTTGCCAATAAAAGCCTTTAAAACTTACGAAATGCTTATCATTGTTTTCCAGTATTCCATAGAAACGTGAAAAAATTATCTATAAATTCTGAAGCAGCAAACTTTGCAAAACACAAAATTTATGTCACTGACAATACTTTTGGCCAAGGCTGTATATATTAGTATGGGGTATTTCGTGAAGCCTGTTTGAAGATTTTACACTTCACCTTTAGCACTTATAACTTATTTTCAGTCCAAAAACAAAGACCTCACAACAAAACAATGAATCTCTCTGAAATATTTTAGTGCAATGTCTGTTTATAGAGATATGTAAAAATAACATTTGTTCCGGCATTAAAACAATAAAAACAACAACAACATTTAATGATTTTTGATAGAAAGAATTTTATACTTCAGGTACATAGGACTGTGTTACCAGACCATAAGGCTATAGATTTGGCTACACTACACACAAATATTTTATTTAAATACATACCAGCTGGTAAAGAGTGATCATTGGACCATCGTCGGCAACAATAAACCACCAAGCTGCAGCTCCTACAGTCGCAGCACCAACATAACCTGAGAAATACAGCAAGACAAGAGTTAACAGCCCATCCAGTTATAAATGGACATAAACCAGGGTAGGCCTTATTTTTTAACTAAATGATCAGTTGAGAACAATCTGCCCTTGTGTGAAAAGTAAAGAAGAGGCTACAAGTTAAATAGCACACTTTTTGATATAGATAGGAACTATAGATATACTTAGCCAGATAATTTATTAGATAGCTTTATTATAGATACTTTAATAGACGGACAGCCACTGTATATACATTATTAGAGAGCTAGCTTGATCATTTGAATGATGAGCAAATTTTTCTCAAATACACATATTTGAGAGTGTGACCACATGCATTTGTTATGTTTGTGACTCACAGCTAGGGGTGTAATGTATGACATTTTCACGGTATGATATCCGCCACAAAAATGACCATGGTATTACGTTATCACCCTATTGAGGTGCATTGATAATAATATTAGCAGTTTAATATCTGGTTATGAAATGTGTCTGATAAACACACAGAGGAAATGTTATTTTGGATTTCTTCAACTTTAATCCTTTAACATTTAATCTTGAACACCAGGATACTCACTTAATCCGATAAAGTAAAATATACTTCAGGTGCATATATATTTTTTATATTAAAAATCACAAACAGGTAATACAATAACAAAAACAAATTTAACATGTACAGAATGCTAATTTTATTTTATGATTTATGAAATGTAATATGTAGCCATCAAAAGTAAAGTATGGAGTGCAACAGGGATCAGTTTTAGGGCCTCTGCTTTTCTCCTTGTATATGCTTGCTCTGCAAATTCTGTTAACTACATACAAAGCTTTGAATGGTCTAGCTCCGCAGTACTTAAGTGAACTTCTACCACGCTATATTCCACCATGTTCATTATGATTGCAAAACTCTGGCCTGTTAATAGTTCCTAGAATATAAAAATCCACAAAAGGAGGCAGATCCTTTTCATATTTGGCTCCGAAACTATGGAATAATCTCCCTAACACTGTTCGAGATGCAGACACACTCCCTCAGTTTAACTCTAGACTAAAGACTCCTCTATTTAGCCAGGCATACACCTAATTCTTCCTTCAACCCACAATTAGGCTGCTTTAGTTAGGTTTGCCGGAACCAGAAACAAGAAACACTGATCATGATCTATAACTCTGCAATAAACTGAAGGGCATCTATGCTAATATTATTCTATTTGTTTCCCTGTCTCAACCTCAGGACTCCTATCCTGAGGTCACCAGAACCGGCTGGATCCAGCTCCATTCCTGCTTAGTGTTGGACTCCACTGCTACGTGTCTCTGGGTGATGAAGACTAATAGCAGCCAGTGCTAGCCAAACATCAGTTCAGTCTATTATGATGGACTTCAGAGGATGAACTTATGCCAACTTCATTTTGTGTTCCTTGCCACAGTCACCTTCGGCTTGCTCACTGGGGTTATTACTACAATTATTATTTAATTACATATTTTTAAATACAATTCACAAATGTATTTTATAAAACTACACAATGATGACTCAGACATTATCGATATTACAGTTTTATCCTCTGTTAATGCCTGATCTTCTGTAAAAGCTGCTTTGAAATGACGTGTATTGTGAAAGGCACTGTTCAAATAAAAATGACTTTACTTAAATGACTGTTGCCCAGGTTAACACTTCAGATATGCATTTATATGCATTCAGTAATTTGTTGCATTTGTGATTGTTTAATTCTAAATAATACTTACAGAAAACATATTATTAATTTGCAGTTCATTTACTGGCATTTTGTCCAATACCGTCAAATCGAGTTTCACTGTCAATTTCCTCCATGCATACTGCCAATGTCTATTTACTGTACACCAAAAGCCATGCACTTTGTAAACCCTACATAGCAGTGTTTCTCAAATGTTGGGTTGCGACCCAAAAGTGGGTCACAGATCTATTCGGACTGGGTCACGGACAGCAGGGATAGAACAATGCCATGGTTCTCCCATTGAAGAAATTTCGGTGGCCGCCCAAGTGATATACTATTTAGGACTGCCGAGGCAGATTTAATGATAATCTCGCAATCAGCTAAAGGCTTCTAATCTGCACTTTCGCACGAGTGTAACGGAACCAGCTCACGAACATAATATACTCTGCTCTCTGGCTGCGCTGTTATATTTTGACAAAATGTTATAGTTTCATATGAAATAATCTAAAAGTTACAATCTATTAGACCTCATTTTATATCAACAGTGGCAGTTGTAGTTAAAGTTTCAAGATGTGTTTCAGATAGTATTCAGATAGTATAAAAGGAAATGCAGCCCAGCAAATATTAAATACAGGTTACATTTTTATTATGGTGGGTCGCCAATTGATTTCCAATGTAAAATCTGGGTCCTGAAGCAAACCCAGTTGAGTACCATGTTTTACAAATAAAACATATTATTAGTACTATCAAACACATTGTTGGCCTACTGTTACGTTGCACAGTTGGCACATCGTAATGTTGAAGGAGTGCTTAAATCGGTTTACTGCATTTGTAAATGTGACAAAAAGCATAAACATAACTTCAGCCTACTTGGTCATTACAAATCATGTAAAACTACATTAAATCTATTGTTTTTATGAAACAGGGGCTAAAATTTAGTATCATGTATTTCCACTTACATTCATCTCTGCAAATTCTGTGTGCTCACAGAGAAGGTGCTTAAGTTTTGAAGTGTTTCCTGACCGAGCCAACAAACTTTATAAACTGGTTAACCATGAACATTGATGGTCCTTCGTGGGTCTTTTTTATTTTTTTTTAATGTATTTTTTATTTTATCCCATTTTCTCGTCAATTTGGCATGCCCAATTCCCACTACTTACTAGGTCCTCGTGGTGGTGCGGTTTTCTCCTCAAACCTGGTAGTGGAGGACAAGTCTCAGTTGCCTCTGCTTCCGAGACAGTCAATCCACACATCTTATCACGTTTTTCGCTGTGACACTGCTGAGACTCACAGCATGTGGACACTCATGCTATTCTCCGCAATCCACGCACAAACTTACCACGTGCCCCAATGAGAGCGAGAACCACTAATCGTGACCATGAGGAGGTTACCCCATGTGACTCTACCCTCTCTAACAACGTCACTTTGGTTGCTTAGGAGAGCAGGCTGGAGTCACTCAGCACACCCTGGATTCAAACTTGCGACTCCAGGGGTGGTAGTCAGCGTCAATACTCGCTGAGCTACCCAAGCCCCCACCTCATGTGTCTTTAACATACCCAAAATAATCCCAGTCAGCGGAAATAAAGGTTCAGGCTCATACATGTCTGTAGGATGCACTCATGCTGAGCTCTGCTCGTGCTGAACTTCTGATGTGCTCATGATGCACGGTGGTTGCGACATCTGCATGTCACATATAAAATTGAGAATGTAACATGAGGAAGGCGCAATTTAAAGATTTATTTTATCTCGCCAAGTGTATCCGTTGCTGTATAAATCTAGCATATTCTGTTTTAATTAAATGGATTTGGATTTTTAGAAAGGTTCTGAAAAAAAAACTAATCTTTCTTTATATTCATGCAATACCGTCAATCAGAAATTTGTAATGGTATGATACCCGTCCGTTTTAAAACCGAGGTGTATTGTGAAATCTTGAAACCTGCATCCCTACTCACAGCCAATAATCATGTATCTGAAGAAGAGCCAGCCAGAGATAAGGGGCTCTTTGGCACTGCGAGGGGGTTTGCTCATGATGTCCAGGTCAGGGGGGTTGAAGCCTAGAGCAGTGGCAGGCAGACCGTCAGTAACCAGATTCACCCAGAGCAGCTGGACGGGGATTAGCGCCTCAGGGAAACCCAACGCAGCAGTGAGGAAGATACTGAAAAGAGGAAGAATCATTCTTATCAGCAACAGACACAATGAACCTTAAGTGACTGTCAAAGGGGATTTCTTTTGTTTCTGCATCCATCTGAGCAGTTTCAAAGCGGTTTACATAAACATGCACTAGACGGACATTCAACATCTCACACAGATGTGGCAATTTTGTTTTAGAAGCCATGTCGAGTTGAAAAGAACTTCAACTTTTAAAAATACAAGATACCTGCATTCTCTGTTCTATTCATTAAACTGTATCTAGCTTATTTTATCACAATAATGCTCTGAATCTAGACTAGATTACACTACGTGCCAGGACACATGTCTAGTTACTGTTATAACACTTCTCCAATCACTGCTGCCATGATCAATTGAAATTGTACACAAATCTCTTTTCATTAACATTTTGTTAACAACCTGTTTTCTAGTTAAACTATATTGCAGGTGATTTGTGAAAAAGCAACTGGTTTTCCTGCAACTGTTTAGTAAATTCACCCTGCAAAGAGGAAAATGAAAGACAGACTGACCAGACAACCTCTCCCACATTGGAGGAGATGAGGTAGCGGATGAACTGCTTCATGTTGTTGTAGATGGCTCTGCCTTCCTCCACAGCGGCCACAATAGAGGCAAAGTTGTCATCAGCAAGGACCATCTCGGAGGCTGACTTGGCCACGGCAGTGCCAGAGCCCATGGCGATGCCAATCTCTGCCTTCTTTAAGGCAGGGGCATCGTTCACACCATCTCCTGTCTGCAGAGACAGTCAGTCAAATCAATGAAGTTTGATGTTATTGACATAAAACCTGCACCGTAGATGGTGTCTCTGAATTTGCCACTGAGTTGATCAGTGATTTGATATGAGAGTGAATAACTTCATCACAAAGTGACTGTATCGCTTCAGAAGGCTTGAAACATAGTGCACCAATCATATTGATTCCTTTTACTGTAGTTTACTCTAGTCCCCATTTACTTTCATAATATGGCAAAATGAGGGGTGAAAATTTTTACATTCTTTTTCCTTTTTTGCCCCTTGGAAGAAAGAAAGTCATACGAGTTTGGAGTGACATGAGAGTCAGTAAATGATTCGGGTGAACTATTTTTAAGCTTTTTCCCTAATTCTTGTAACAGTGGGTAGGAATCATAGAAAGGAGACTTACCATGGCAGTGATCTCATCAAAGCCCTGCAGGAACTCCACAATCTTGGACTTGTGCGAAGGCTCCACACGTGCAAAGCAGCGGGCGTTTATGACAGCCTCGCGCTGGGCGTGGGGTGAAAGGTCGTCAAACTCGCGGCCAGTAAAGGCCATGTTGCTGACGTCATCATCTTCTGAGAAGATGCCGATGCGTCTGCAGATGGCCACAGCCGTGCCCTTGTTGTCACCAGTGATCATGATGACGCGGATGCCAGCATGACGGCAGAGCTTGATGGAGGCGGCCACCTCAGTGCGAGGAGGGTCCAGCATGCCCACACAGCCCACGAAGGTCAAATCAGACTGGCATATAAGGAGAATAGGAAGTTTAGGACAAATACAATTTCTTTCAATTAGTAACAATAGTGGAAAATAGTTAAACACACAATTAAACTGTTCCTTTATGGTTTCCACCTCATTAGATAGGTAGATACTACTTTTTAAGATGGCTAGCCACTTTTTAAAGATAGCTAGATGGCTAGCTACTTTTTAAAAGATGGCTAGCTATTTTTATAAGATGGCTTAATGGCTAGCCTTCATAAGATAGCTAAATAGCTTTCTATTTTTTAAATAGCAGATGGCTAGCTACTTTTTATGATGGCTAGCTATTTTTTAAGATGGCTTGCTGCTTTAAGATGGCTAGCTAATTTATTAAGATGACTAGATGGCTAGCCAATTTTTAAAGATAGCTTGATGGCTAGCTACATTTCTTTAAGATGGCTTAGCCTACTATTTTTTTAAGATGGCTTACTATTTTTTAAGATAGCAAGATGACTAGCTACTTCCTAAGATAGCTAGATAGATTGCTATTTTTTTAAAATAGCTAAATGGCTAGCTACTTTTTATGACGGCTAGCTACTTAATTTTAAGATGGCTAAATATATAGCCATTTTTTTAAATAGCTAGATGGTTAGCCATTTTTTAAAGATGGCTTGCTACTTTTTAAGATAGCTAACTACTTTAAGAAACTTGATGGCTAGCTAAATTATTTAAGACAGATCGATGGCTAGCTATTTTTTTAGATAGCTAGCTACTGTGAGATCACTAGATAGATTGCTAATAGCTAGATGTCTAGCTACTTTTTTATGATGGCTAGCTATTTTTTAAGATGGCTTGCTACTTTTTAAGATGGCTTGCTACTTTTTAAGATGGCTTGATACTTTAAGATTATTAGATGGATAGCTACTAGACAGATAAAACAGACAGACACTGTTCTCTAAACAAGATATGTTATTAGATAGCTAGTTATGTAGATGAATATATAAACACTTTATTAAATGGCTAGTTTGCTAGATAACTGCTGGCAGACAATTTATAAGACAAAAAGTTAGCTAGATAACTAGATACTTTTATTAGATAGTTAGCTAGACATCTCACTACCTACCTACCTAAGCGCCTTCAACTGATCACAAAGTATTTTTTATCAAACTCAGTTGAAAGTGATTTGGTTAGTTAATAAAGCTTAACATTGTGTTTTTCTTTGAGTTAGGGTTAGCATACCCACAGTATGCAATAGGCTGGCAAGTCTTAAGGTCAATATTATGTCAAAAATGGCAAAAAGAAGAAAGAAATAATTAACTCATCAATTAATAATTTTTTTAGGAAAAAAGGCTATAGATAATAAAGGTTAAGATTTCATACAAAAGGTGTACACTACAGTCTAGATAGATAGATAGATAGATAGATAGATAGATAGATAGATAGATAGATAGATAGATAGATAGATAGATAGATAGATAGATAGATAGATAGATAGATAGATAGATAGATAGATAGATAGATAGATAGATAGACAGACAGGATGATGGAGTGACAGACAGATAGATAGACAGACAGGATGATGGAGTGACAGATAGATAGATAGATAGATAGATAGATAGACAGGATGATGGAGTGACAGACAGATAGATAGACAGACAGGATGATGGAGTGACAGACAGACAGACAGACAGATAGGATGATGGAGAGACAGACAGACAGATAGACAGATAGATAGATAGACAGGATGATGGAGTGACAGACAGACAGACAGACAGGATGATGGAGAGACAGACAGACAGACAGATAGGATGATGGAGAGACAGACAGACAGATAGATAGGATGATGGAGTGACAGACAGACAGACAGACAGGATGATGGAGTGACAGACAGACAGACAGACAGACAGATAGGATGATGGAGTGACAGACAGACAGACTCGCTTACAACTTGTACATCACAAAGGTACATGAGCAAATTTTAGTCTAGGCTGGATAGCCAGATACTTCATTAGATAGTTAGATTATGTAGAGTACTCAGTAACCCATAGTCACCTCATAATCTGCAAAGCGGGGTGTGTCTGTCAGAACCATCGCCTCTTTCTTCAGTGGGTTATCACGGGTAGCCAATGCAAGACAGCGCAGGGTATCCCGGCCAGAACCATAGTCTCTGATCACAGACATGATATTTTCCTTGATGCCCGGAGTCAAAGGTACCGTAGACCCGCCCACACGCACGTACGTGCACCTCTCGATCACTCCCTCTGGAGCTCCCTAGAAAAGGCACTCTAGTTTAGCAGTGTCACCAAAACATGGGCAGCACACCAACTCAATATATAACAAACCAATGCACAGTTAACATGTCAAATACCTTTACTTGAGTGCTAACAAGTCTATACTCTGAGGCCATGTCCACACAAATCCATTTAAGTTTGAAACCTCCTTTTCAGATTCCAAAGTACTGTATGAGATAATGGAGAGTGTTTTCACTAGTGTCTGTTTTCAGTGGAGTAAAACGCAGCTCCAGTGTGAATGAGAGGTGTAAACGTAAAGAAATGAATGTTTTCAAATTAAAATTGATTAGTGTGGACATTCGGGTTGCACACCTCAAAAGAAAAAACAAAACAAATAAATGCAAATACTAAATTGTAACCAATTTAATTATGCATAGTTACAAAGTCTTTCTAGCAAGTCAGTCCACTGTCTGCCCAGAATGCTCTCAGAAGGCTATTTCCAGTCATGACAGTGCAGCTCCTATCTACTTGAATGTGGGAATACCGAAATCTCAAAAACGGTTGGTCAAGATTATGATTAAAGAGCATATATTAAATCAGCAGTAACATCCATTAACACTGCTATCATAAACTGTGCTTATTTACATCAGATTATGCTGAAAAACGTTCTCGAATTGATTGACAGGCGATGTCTGTATTTAAAAGGTGATTGGGTCTTTAACCTGTAAGGTGGGACTTTGAGCACTAGAGCTTCTTGACTGGGAATTCCAATTTCTCATACTAATTTTAATAGAAGTGGCCCGTCTCTGCTAAATAATCTCTGGAAGTTATAGCTAAATAAACATGCTTATCAAATTTTAAAAGAGAGGACATAACGATTCCCATATTTTAGTTTTTTGACATCAAAGGCCATGAGGCCAAACAAAATACTTTGCAATTCTTAAATATTTTGGAAAAAATTCGTCAGTCACTTGGCAGATGCAAGCCAAACTAGGTAGATGCCAACATGGACAGGTGCTGTTCCAAACCCGTTTATCTTCTGCAGAGCACAAACCAAGTTGTTTTTGTCCAATACAATGCAAGTCAATGGGGTTGAACACTTTAGAGTTCCAAAAGGACAAAGGAAGCATAAAGGTACTACTCATGTGGTTTAATCCATGTCTTCTGAATCAATACAATCGGTTTTGGTTGAGAACAGACTAAACAGCAACTCCTTTTTCACTAGACGCATGGACAGAGGAAGTGTAATTAAGCTTAAATCGTGCTTAGGAAAATGAAGATGGCAAGATTAATAGTGGAAAAGGAGTTACATTTTGATCTGCTTCTGCCCCAAAACTGTTCTTATCACTTCAGAAAACAGGGATTAAACCACAAGTTATATGTATTACCTTTATGGAGCTAGAAAGTGTTGGACCCCATTGTCTTTGGCATTGTATAGATATAAAGAAATCAAAATATCTCTATTTGTGTTATGCAGAAGGAAACAGCATAAATGTGAATTAATGAGGAGAGAATTATAATTTTTAGGTACAGAACTATTCCTTGAATTATTTTGTATATTTTGTGTCTATGCAGTACGTGATAATATCAACACATGTCAATGTATTACAATTTAAGTATAATTTTGTTCTTGTATAAACCATGTTTGTACTATGTCGGGTCACCACTGGATATCCAATATAAAATCTGGTGCCTTCAGTAAAACCAGTTGAGAATCACTGATCTAGGCAATAATTGGAGACATATGAAGCACCTTGACAAACATCTTAGCAGAGGAGGACTTGGACTTGCTGGGGGAACAGAACACAGACATAGACTTCCTGTCTCTGGAGAACTCCAGGGTGAACTCCTTCTTCATCAGCTGCTTGATCACCTACAAACACGATTTCTCAAATCATAATTCCATAATTACACATACATAATTTGTCATCAATTAAATGTGAAGTTACACAGAAATATACTGTATATTCGCTACTGTTGAAAAGATTTAGGCACATGTGAAAAATGTTGCATAGTGAGGATGTCTTCAAAAATGGTGCCATAAATAGTTTTCATTTATCAATTAACATCATACAAAGTCCAGTAAACATAAAAAAAAAAGCTAAAATCAATATTTGGTGTGACCACGTTTGCCTTTAAAACAGCCTCAATTCACCTAGGTACACCAGGACACAGTTTTTCTTGGCAGATAGGTTCCAAGCTTCTTGGAGAATTCACCACAGTTCTTCTATATATTTAGGCTGTCTCAATTGCGTCGGTCTCTTCATGTAATCCCAGACTGACTGTTCAGTGGGGGTCTCTGTACCCTGTTCTTCTATTCTAATATTTTCTATTTGCAAAAGTAATGTTTTGGAATCTAAAATTTATTTTTCCTATTGACACACTAAAGCTGAAGATATAAATAACCATCTTAAGACAAATGCTTTTGTGAAACATCTTAAGTGCCTAAGACTTTTGCACAGTACTGTACATTATAGAAATGTTTACCGAGTTGCAGGCGTTGGCTCTCTCGATGTTAGACAGGCTCCTGGTGTCAGTGTCAAAAACATTCATTTTCTCAACAAGGCAGGTCAGAGCAGTCTCTGTGGCTTCTCCAACCTTTTCATAAACACCTTTAGACTGAAAGATCACAACATATCAATGAAAAACATACTGCACTGAACTTCTGCAACAGTGTCTTGTAGTAGTAATACTAATACTTGTAATAGTTAAGCAATGTTTCATTAATTGCACATTAAAGAAATCTAAAACTTTCTGCTAAAATTAAAATGAAATCTAATTAAAAGACTAGAGGTTTATACCAGCTGAAATGCAAACCAGTAGAAATATGTGGAACTGACCCTTTAACTGCAATTTTCATGAATGTTCAAAACACATATATTCTAATTTGATATTCCTACCTCTACTTTGACATAGTTTTAAGTCAAATGGACCTTTTTAGCATTTTTTTTTTTTCACTTTTCAATTAGAACGTGTATATTATGAAATACATGTCATTATCAACAAAGCTGAGAATAATATAGTGATATAAATTCTAATATGGCCCACCCCTACAAAGGGCACTAGTAAACACACCTCATTAAAATCCAGGGAGGAATCGTTACACAAGGCACAGATGGTTGCCAACTCCACCAGACCATCATACTGAGAGCACTTCACCATACGGTTATCAAGGTACCTGAGTAACCCAACAGATTGATGAAATTAAAACTCACTAAAACACATTGTTTTGGTTGCAGTACTACAAGTTAATGTGAGACAGAATACTCACACATCTCCTTCAGGAGCGTAGGTGGAGCCAGAGACGGTGAACTCAGTCAGAGAGCAGCTATCGCCCTCAGCCTTGTCTATAATAAACATCTGAATGACAGAGAGAAGTTTTGATACCATTGGGTTAGAATATGCTTATTACCTACTATTATACTGCACAACTCTACCTGAACTGATTTAGGGTATGATTTACAAATTTAAACATGATGTGTGTAAATGTTCAATCCCAAATGAATATGCAGAGACAGCTATATGTAAGCCACTTGTAAGTTCATTCCACAGCAAAGTAAAACACTGTGGCACCATCAAAACATTGCTCTTATTTTTTTTACATGCCAACGCAGCAACACAGATTCAACCAATGGTGTCATTATTGGCATTATTTTTGCTATTCTGTTTGGTCACGCTAGTGGTGCAGATATTACACAGGTCAAGTTTAATTGTGTGTCAGTGTGTGCATTCAGTCTGGAAGGAATTTGTTGAAAAGTTAACCGACAGAATGTGGCAGTGTTATTAGCACTGTGCCATGATTGTGTCATGTTTTCCTGTTTAAATAAATAAAAAAATTGGCAGAATGGCAAAAGGACTGACACTGTCCCCACCGAGAGAGAGAGAGAAAAAGAAAAGATGAAACATTGGTTTTTACACAATATTCATACTTTCCTGCTTAAAGGAATATTCTGGGTTCAATACATGTTAAGCTAAATCAACAGCATTTGTGGCATAATGTTGATTACCACAAAAATAAATTTTGTCTCATCCCTCCTTTTCTTTTAAAAAAAAACTAAAACCGAAGTTACAGTGAAGCACATACAATGAAGCACATACAATGGAAGTGAATGGAGCCCGTTTTTAGAGGGTTTAAAAAGGCAGAAATGAGAAGCTTATAATTTTATAAAAGCAATTACATTAATTCTTCTGTAAAAAGTATCATTTAAGCTTTTAATTTGTTTAACTCATAATATTTACAGTAATTTTAGGGTTTAGGGGTTGTTGACATTACATCATCATGGCAACGAAGTAGTAAAATTGGCTATACCTTTACACAGAAAAGGTTAGTAAGTGATTTTCTCTCACTAAAATCATGTTAACACACATATTATGAATGTCTTGTGGCTATACTTTTGAAATAGTGAGTATTTTAACATTTAGGGAATGGCCCCATTCACTTCTATGGCACGTTCCTCACAGGTACCCAGATTTGTGCTTTTTTTTTTTTCAAAATTATGTCACAAATGCTGTCGATTGAGTTTAATTTGTATTGAACCCAGAATATTCCTTTAATCATTGTGGTTCTTTAATACAGATTTTTTTTTCTCTACACAATATTTGAGCTTAAATTACTATTACTATTATTATAAATAATAATAATAATTATAAGAATAATATTTTATTTTAAGATATTAAATTATCTAAAAATATAAATAAATATAAATGAAATAATAATAAACATTTTTTTTTTATTGTTAGTCTAATGATTAGTTTGTTTAGTAATTGTCAAAAAGTAGAAAAAATATATATACACTATTTATAAAGTTTATAAATAAGATTTTTCAAGAATACGGTATAGCACATAAAAAAAAAAATACAATAAAAAACTAAAAACTAAATAGCTCTACATTGCTTTTCTACATTGTTCTCCTTTTTGTTCCTGGCTTCAAGCTCAAAGTATGCTGACATTTCTGCAGAGCGAGCAGCTCAGCTATGACATAGATCTCTATCCATGAACTGTACAGGAAGCTGTACCAAAACACTTCATTTCCACAGACCCAGAGAGGCTTTGAAACTGTCAAAAAAAAGACTGAAAATAAACAGATCTCTTGAGCTAGAGTTGAGGGAGACCTGCAAGAGGACACAATCAACTAGTATTACGAAACTGTAATACTAGCAAAACCGACCTACAACTAATTATTTAACAGACTCACTTAAACACCCCATGAAAACTGCTTTTAGTTTATGTCGGTTTACTTTGAAGCCATCTATATGCTAGTGTATTCCTAAGAAGTGCTAAAAGGTTTTCAGTCTTTCAAGAAATCATACCAAATATTTTGATAACACATCTTGCACGATCCAAATTTATGCCCAATCAAATGTCTGTAAGGCACTATTCTTTATATATCTTTTTGTGATTATCTGCATTGTGAAAAGCGCTACACAAATGTTTAAAATTGTCTTTTAAGTATGTGTAACCTGTACAGATTACAATAATTAAACTGAATGCTGAACTTGCAAGCTCACCCTGCTCACTGACATCTGGTTGGTGGTGAGGGTGCCGGTCTTGTCAGAGCAAATGACAGAGGTGCAACCCAAGGTCTCCACAGAGGGCAGAGAGCGGACAATGGCGTTTTTCTTGGCCATGCGGCGGGTGCCGAGAGCTAGGCAGGTGGTGATGACAGCGGGAAGACCCTCAGGGATGGCAGCCACAGCCAAAGCAACGGCGATCTTGAAGTAGTACACGGCACCACGGATCCAGGAGCCACCGTGGACGGGGTCGTTGAAGTGGCCGATGTTGATGATCCACACAGCGATGCAGATGAGCGAGATGACTTTTGAAAGCTGCTCGCCGAACTCATCCAGCTTCTGCTGCAGGGGGGTCTTCTCCTGTTCGGTGGCGGCCATCTCATCACGGATCTTGCCAATTTCTGTGTTCACACCTGTGGCCACCACCACACCCACAGCTTTGCCAGCGGCAATGTTCGTTCCCTGAAATGGAGACATTAAAATGTTAGGTAAAATAATAAATACAATTTCCTGTAGAAGAAATAAGAAACAAAACTTAAAGGAAATGTTCCCCCAGATATGAAAATTCTCTCACCATCACGCCAACCCATATGTGTATGACTTTCTTTCTTCTGCTGAACTCAAATTAAGATATTTAGAATAATTTCTCAGCTCTTTTGGTCCATGAAATGCAAGTGAATGAGTGCCAAAATGTTGAAGCTAAAAAAACAAATCACAAGTCATCTGAAAAGTAATCCATAAGACTCCAGTGGTTAAATCAACATATTCAGAAGCGGTTTGATAGGTGTGGGTGAGAAACAGATCACTTTCACATTGTTTTCATGTTTTTGGTGATTTTCACATTCATGCATATCGCCACCTACTGGGCAGGGAGAAGAATTTCTAGCAAAAAAGGACTTAAATATTGATCTGTTTCTCACCCACACTTAGCATGTCACTTCTGAAGATATGGATTAAAACACTGAGTCATATGGATTACTTTTATGATGCCTTTATGTGCTTTGTGGAGCATCAAAATGTTAGCACCCATTTACTTGCATTGTATGGACCTACAGAGATGAAAAATCATATTTGTGTTCTGCAGAAGAAAGACAGACATTCACATCTGGGATGGCATGGGGGTGAATAAATGATGAGCGAATTTTCATTTTTGGGTGAACTATCCCTGTAAGTCATGTTTCCTGCTCTTTATCTTTTTGAATGAATTTCCATGACTGGGTGATTCTCACAAAACATGTCAAGAAAATGTCCTGGTCCTCATTTTATTCAAAAGACACATAAGAAATGATATTTTGCATATAGAAAAATTTTAGGGCCAGTATGTTTTTTTCACTGTGACATATGACAATTACGAACATTTTACCCCCCAAAATGGTCATAACCGCAACACGAAAAAAGATGGTTATTACAATAATGTCATTACTGCAACGTAAAAACAATCTTGAAATATGATTTCAAATGTAAAGTATTTATACATCATAATAGTAGTCTTGTGTTTGTACTGCCTTTACTTTGCTGAAAAAATATACAGTTTTTTTACTGTAATGCATAACAGTAATGAGAACCTTGGGTAAAATGTGCTTAAGTGTCCTGAAAATAATGTCACAATGCAAAAAATCTTAATAATCCAACAATCACAAGTTTAAAATTCCCCAATATTTTCAGGTTTTCCATGAGTGTGGGAACACTGTGAAGTTCAGTGTTCCAAATTTCGACACAAAACAGGCTCTTACCGAGAACAGCATGTTCTTCTTGTCCTGATTGACGGCACGGGGGTCCGGCACGGGGTCGGTATGCTTAATGACAGAGACAGACTCGCCTACAATGGTACAGGAATCAAGGTAAACCCGACTGCCACAATCCATGACACTCAAAATACACATACAGATGAACCAAACGGCTACCTGTGAGGATGGACTGGTCAACTCTCAGGGTTGTGGACTTGATGGAGCAGATGCGGATGTCAGCAGGTACCTTGTCACCCACTGTACAAATAAAGAAAGACCATTAAGGGAACATTAGGTGGTTGTTAAAAAGTGCACCATTTAACAAGAATCAATTCTGACCCTCTTAAGTTAATTTAATACGGTGCCCTCAAAAGGGTTCATTAACCCTTCATTGCTTGGCTCTTATTTATGTCATGACATTTAATTTAACAAATCCACTGTACACTTTTGTACAATGACTTAAGGGACTTCGAAAAGAAACTAGAGAGAGAGAGATCACCATCGAGAACAAAACCATAATGTAAGCTCATTAATGCCCTTGAGGGCGAGAGAAACGAATAGAATGGAGCAACAATGAACCGAGCCAAAAATGGGAAAAGTATTTTGATATGTTCGCTGATGCGCTGATCACGTTTAAAAGGATCACAGCATAAGAGCAGCTGCCCGGTGTACTCAACAGAAAGAGTGAAGTGGGCAAATACCCCCTGAGCTGCAACAATGGCAGTCAAAATCACCTTTACACTGGCCAGCTATCAAGAAGTCTCCGAAATTAGCTGCTCAGTGGTTTAAACAACATCACTAAATTAAATTTTTGACAGATGTGCCAATTTGGCCACACCTTTTCCTTAATAGCCCGACATTGGTGTGCATAATTAAAAAGCTTATTAATGCTTTCCAGATTTTAAAATGTTTTATTTGGACAACAGTTAATAGATGACAGGGAATGGGAGTGTAGAGATTGGCAAATGACCTGTTGGGTCAAATTTAGTTTCTTGCACACAAAAAAATGGAAGTCACATTTGTTTTTTTTACATTTGGTGGCTTAATGCGAGGTGTCACAATGTGTAGTCACATAGAATTCATCTAACACTAAAATCAAGTTAAAACATGTATTGTAACGTTTATGGACTAGCCTCATTCATTCCATTGTGCTTTATTATAATTATTATTATATTTATCATAAATGAAGGACGAGTCAAAATACATTGTGGAAAGCAATGCCACAAATACTGTCGATTGAGCTTAACATGTATTAAACCCAGAACATTCCTTTAAAGAGGGAGTCCAAGTCAGAGTGTGTGATTGGGCTCTTCGCCGATCTATGCATGTTAAACATTATTGAGTCATTCAGCAAAAGTCCAGGGCATCTGCACTGTCAGTTTGCACACCATAGCAGAATGAAAAAGGGCAGGGCATTACAACAATGGCTGCTGTGTGGCCTTGGCAGTGATCAACACACATGTACATGCAATAATATCTCATCGCAGCAGATTAACCGGCAGTTCTTTCACCGTGATCTGTGAAACCCATCAGAGCTACAGAGGTCAATGCCTTGACATGAGACAGTGAATGCTTTTCCTAGAAAGAATTAATGAAGCTCAATTGCATCTTTCAGCCATCTAAATATGGAAGAAATGTAAGCAATGAAGCCCCACACTTCTCAGAAGGCCACATGGCATTGTTCGCAAATAACAAAAGCAAACGGAAAAGTTAATTGAACAAGTACAGCTTTTTGCATCTCTTAAGACACATGACGCAAAGATGATCAAGGGTATATCGTGATTAATGGTGGGTATTGTCCCTAAGGGTTTTCTTTAAACAGGACTGAGCAACCCTGGTTTAGAGACACCAGTGTTAATTTACAAGCTAATGAGTCCATTTCAAACCAAATTGCAACTGCCTTTGTTCTTTGTGAATTGCGAAGTAAGAGCAATCTGGTTAATTTTGGAACTCGGAAAGAGCTTGGGTGGATGTCACTATTTTTGGTGAATAACAACCTAAATGTCAACATTGTACTCACACAAAGCTAATGTATGGCTTCAGAAGACTTTTAATACAGCACACGGGTTGCATGGACCACTTTTATGCTACTTTTGTGGTGTTTTGCATCCCTTTTGAAGCTTGAACGATTCACTCCCCTTCATTGCAATTGCATGGAAATGAGCAAAGTCTTTACATTTTATGCTCAGCAGAAGAACATCGAAGGACATTGCATGAAACAAATAGAATTTACTATTCTACTCCTATTTAAATTGATGCAGATGCATTTCAACAAGATGCTTAATCATCAGAGTGACCCATGCAGATTGGTACAAGAGGTGAGAATGACGTGTCCGTTTGATTTAGCACTAGCTGTGAGCTCATTCATGAGTTTTAAGAGAGGCCAGATGGCGGAATTCACAAGTGCATCAACGCTTTCCAGAACATAGCAGTGGTTATCAGTGTATATATAGACAAAGCCCCTGTGATGTGCTATTACTGGCATATCTGGCCTACAGGTAGAAGCATGACCTCTGAATCTCAGAGTATTCTACCCGCCTACTCAACACATGCAGCCTACTCATCTTTGCTCGAAAAGCAGAGAGCACAGAACAAAACCAGTGAAAGGGCTTTACCCAACACCCACAAAGACTCGCAAAACTACTGATGGAGCATCAACCGCTCAATACGAAACTAAATAATAATACATTGGGAGGGAGATGCAGTATATGCCAGGGATGTGCAAAAGAAAATATTTTCAACACTGACTAGTCAGTGGATTGCCTAAACAACTAATTGGTGTAAGGAACCTCTGTATAATTAAGTTGGTTTTGGGTTCCCTTAACCCTGATCAGATGTGCTTTACTGCCAAAACAAGGACGCAGATTTTTATTAACAAGAATTTGTTCCTTTTACTTAGAAAGTAAAAGTGATAGGAACCATAGGTTGTGCTCACCAGAAATGTTTCTTTATTAACCAAATTCTCAAAACACTAATTAATAATTCCAAAAAGATTTTTAACCTTTTCTTTTCCTAAATAAATCTCCACCTTTGACCAGCCCTGACCAATAGGTGGCAATATGCATGAAGAATGCACATTGCCAAAAAGAAAATAGAATGTATATGTATGTGAAAGTGGAGATTATAGTTAAAAAAAAAAAAAAAAAAAAAATATATATATATATTAAAATTTTCAAGATTTAAATATTGATCTGTTTCTCATGCACACCATTCATATCACTTCAGAAGACATGGATTCAACCACTGGCGTCTTATAGATTTCTTTAATGCTGACTTTGAATTTTGGAGATAAAAATTCTGGCCACCATTCACTTGCATTGGATGGACTTGCAGAGATATTCTTCTATAAATCTTTGTTTGTTTTCTGCAGAAGAAAGAAGGTCATACAGCTCTGCGATGGCAAGAGTGTGAGTAAATGATGAGAGCATGTTAATTTTTGGGTGAACTATCCCCTTAATAAATTTGTTTTTTGCCGGGTTCTAAAGGGGCATTTACACAAGATGAGTCCTTGCTTTCAAAAACAGCTAGGCATGCACAACTAAAATGGAACAGAATCCAGGGGTCTTCAGGCAGTTAAAAAAACGTCCATTTGAATATGTATGCCTGAAGTGACAGTGCTATATTGATATGGAGCTATAACACATAACACTTATTAAAGTGCAACTGCTAAATATATAAAAACTACAACAAAATCCACTAGTTGGGTACGATGAACTAGTTGACCATCAAGACCCATTTCTAGTAAATGCACCAATCCCTAGTAAACCAATCCGAAGAGTAAAACAACTCACACGTTTGTTTGCCGACAATCAGATCACTTCTCAGGAAAGACACATGTCTAGCAAAAAGCAGGCCTGTTTGTTTGCGGAATGCAATACAATTTTGTTTTAAAGGTTTAAGCTTCCATCACTTCCCCCAACAAAACAAGATTGTCATAACTTTCATGTCTCTGCTCTTTACAGGGGTCAAACTAAAATAACTGCACTTTACTCGGCACGTGTCATCACAGAACGGTGATCCGATTGGCAGAGAAATGTTGAGCCATTGGGGGCCTCAAGGTTGTTTGGTCAAGCTCAAGAATGCCACTTAAGAACAGCACTTATGCACGCTGAAATCATACAGTATCTTACATACTTTTGAGGGTGTCCATTTGAGAAAAGGAGAATCTAAAATCTGTGGTTTCTTGCATGATTGGCCATTGATGCAAGTGTGGCAAGGCAAGGGTGGGCCCCTGTCATTGATAAATGTCCGGTATTTCCTGTACTCTCATTGCCATTCAAGTCAGCCATTTGTGGATCCTTGCTGACAGCCTGGGGGCATCAAACACTGCTGGGCCCCTGCCACTTGCTAAAAAGCTCCACAGTGATAGGCGATGGTTACCAGGTCCAGCAGAATGTTGCATGCCATCCTGGGTGCTTGAATTCCTCAAACTCTTTCAATGCGAGCACAGTTGGATGAGGGGTAAAGGGGGGGTGGTACACCATGGTCACTTCCTGATAAGGTAATCGCTCTCCAAGTGAACAATAGGAACAACTGTTATACCTGGCCTTAGAATTCGTTCCATTTGTCAATCAAAGCCTGCACTGCTCTCACCTGGAAATGCTTAATTGATTTTAAGTATTGTGCACTGCACAGAGGACCAGCAATAGTTAAAAAGCACATCTATCAATAGTTTGTCATTCTAGACAAACTGGCTGATCTTAGGACACTGCAACTTCAATGTGAAAAACCATGTTACTAATGTCACCATTAGTCATGATTGTGTCAAAAACCACGTGAAATGGCATAATGTACACAGATTGACAAGTCTTTTCTGTGTTAAAGTATTGTCTATTAAAACAGGAAATGGGGTGTGACATTTCAAAGGGCTTAGAGCTCATGGTAGGTCTTTCTTTAAAGGTTTAAGTTATTGTTAATAATCAATTCCTCCATTGAATATCTGAATGGGATTTTTACTTCCAGACCCAGACTGTTGCATTCTATTGCTAAATAGAAGCAGGTCGTACAGTTTATATGATGTAGTGGGTTATTTATTTTTTTGTCAGCAATTGTCTTATATACCAACGAACCCTGGTTTGAAATACCAAAGTGCTATGTAAGTTATGCTAATTAAAGCATCAGCTGTGCAGTGAGCAGACTGCGAGGTGGCCCACACACTGTGCTCGGCCCTGTGTGGAACAGATAGGCTGTCAGGGTGCTGCTGGCAACATTTGTAATTCTGTTCATGGCTAAATAGGTTACAGTCCCAGAGTCCTCTGCAGCGGGTTTGCTGAGCCATAGCTCGAACTGCGTCATTCTCACAAGAAGAGACGAGAGAGTGGGAGGGGGAGTGAGAGACAGACCACATGAAAGCAATTTATTTTGTAGTGTTAAAGGTTTAGTTCACCCAAAAATGAAAGCTCTCTCATCATTTACTCACCCTTATTCCATCACAGAGGTGTATGACTTTGTCACCTGCTGAACTCAAATGAAGATTTTTAGAAGAATTTCTCAGCTCTTTGGTCCATACAATGCAAGTGAATGGGTGCCAAAATGTTGAAGCTCAAAAAAAAAAAAAGAAAGAAAATCCCATAAATCAGCATAAAAGTAATCCATAAACCTCCAGTGGTTAAACCAGTGTCAGTTTCCAAACTGTCCATTTGGAATTTGGGAAATATTCAGCAAGACATCAATGCCTATTTTTGTCATTTGGCCCCGCCCACTGGTGCTTACTGCTCAGTTACACGGGTGAAGTGGAGAGACATGGGCCTCTCATGGGAGATTAATCTACACCAAAGAGAACTTCCACAGGACACTTTCATGTGACTATAGTATCTGGAATAACATGTTTCTACATTAGATGAACGGCTTTGACCATTATCATGCATTTTGCAACGGTTTCAAAAGATGCTTTTAGACCTCTAAAAAGGAGACCCCATTATGCTTCATTCAGCTGCACTGTTTCCTGCTGTTTTGAAGGTGTCCTGGACCATTTTTGCACACATCTGTGCCATTTTTAATTGTAAGTCTTTTGTAAATATGCACTACACTACTCCGCCACAACATTAAAACCACTGACAGGTGAAGTAAATAACATTTATTATCTCATTAAAATGGCATCTGTCAAGGGGTGGGATATATTAGACAACAAGTGGACAGTCAGTTCTTGAATTTCATGTGTTGGAAGCAGGAAAAATGGGCAAGCGTAAGGATCTGAGCGACTTTGACAAGGGCCAAATTGTTATGGCTAGACGACTGGATCAAACCATCTCTAAAACCACAGGTCTTGTGGGGTGTTCCCGGTATGCAGTGGTTAATACCTACCAAAAGTGGTCAAAGGAAGGACAACCGGTGAACCAGCAACAGGGTCATGGGCGCTCAAGACTCATTGATGCGTGTTGGGGAGCGAAGGCTAGCCCATCTGGTCTGATCCCACAGAAGAGCTGCAGTAGCACAAATTGATGAAAAACTTAATGCTGGCCATGATAGAAAGGTGTCAGGACACACAGTGCTATGCAGCCTGCTAAGTATGGGGCTGTGTAGCCGCAGACCAGTCAGAGAGCCCATGCTGACCCTGTCCACTGATGAAAGTGTCAACAATGGGCACGTGAGCATCAGAACTGGACCATGGAGCACTGGAAGACGGTGGCCTGGTCTGATGAATCATGTTTTTTTTTTTTTTTTTAGATCATGTGGATGGCCGGGTATGTGTACATTGTTTACTTGGTGAAGATATGGCAGAAGGATGCACCATGGGAAGAAAACAGGCTGGCGAAGGCAGTGTGATGCTCTAGGCAATGTTCTGCTGGGAAACCTTGGGTCCTGGCAATCAAGAGGATACTTTGACACGTACCACCTACCTAAATATTGTTGCAGACCACGTACACCCCTTCATGGCATGGCATTCCCTTATGGCAGTGGCCTCTTTCAGCAGGATAATGTACCCAGCCACACTGCAGAAATTGTTCAGGAATGGTTTGAGGAACATGAGTTCAAGGTGTTGACTTGGCCTACAAATCCCAGATCTCAATCCGATTAATCATTTATGGGATGTGCTAGACCAACAAGTCCAATCCATGGAGGCCCCACCTCACAACTTCAAGGATCTGCTGCTAACGTCTTGGTGCCAGATACCACAGGACACCTTCAGAGTTCTTGTGGAGTCCATATCTCGAGGGGCCAGAGCTGTTTTGGCACACATGGGGGATCTACACGATATTTTATATTTAATATTGATCTGTTTCTCACCAATCATGCCACTTCTGAAGATATGGATTAAAACACTGTAGTCTTATGGATTACTTTTATGATGCCTTTATGTGGTTTGGAGCGTAAAACTTTTGGCATCCATTCACTTGCATTGTGAGGAACACAGAGCCGAAATATTCTTCTAAAAATTCATTTCTGTTCTGCTGAAGAAAGTCATACACATCTGGGATGACATGAGAGTAAATGATGAACAAATTTTTATTTTTGGGTGAACTATCCCTTTAAATCTGGGATGACCATTACTGCACAGAATCATCCAAAAAACAAAAACTCCAGGTGACACCCTTGTCCTTAATTCATCACATCAAGTCATTGCTAATTTGTCAAATCTTTTATCAGGTCAAAACCAATATGCAAAACCAAACCTTTTTGAAAATTGTCCTTAGTCATCACATCGTGGCACTGAGTGCATTTACATGCAATCTTACACCGCATTTAAGAAACCTCTAAGCAACTTTAAACATCTAAATGCCACTTTAGCAGCTTCTGTGCCACCTTTGCACTGTAAAAAAATGTTTTAGAATACCCAAGGAAAATGAAGACACTGGAGGAATCAGGACAATAGGTTGATTTCAGCTAGAAGCAGTGTAACTCTTGCTCTTTAACATCACTGGAATTGGTTTTACCATGCCATTTGCATTTGATTTTAACTATGTTTTCCACTAATGCATCTGTCTTCAAATGTACGCATAGACCCAACCACTAATGCCAAACCGCAACAGAGCACCATTCCACTAAGGACCTCTTTCAAGGTGACTTTGCGGTCTGTCTGGTCATATCTGATGTCATGCACTGCAATTCTGTGGGACACTACAAACGGGATGGGCAGTGGGTGAAGGGCCGGCACCTGTCATCTGTACCATTGTCACCATGAGCCAAAAATAACCGATTCCATAATCTGGACAGCCTATCAGTGCTAAATAGAACTTCTTCCACTATGCATGAGAAATAAAATGCAGCAACAATTTAAAAGATGTTAAGGGTAAAACGAGTATCCTTCCACATCTGGTGACCACTTCCATCCCCAGAATTCAAAATGTGATTAAATATTATACATAACATTTTGTATCGGAGCAACCCTAATATAAATTGAATGTGTGTGTGTGTATGTATGCATATGTGTAACAGACACAGACACTATATATATATATATTAGGGTTGCTCCGGTCTCAAAATATTGGTTTTGGTATGATCAGTGTCGATACTGTAATCATCAAATAAAAATCTTCAGATTTTTTATGAAAATTACGATTAAAAGAACTGCATAACATCTCACAGATATTGTACATATCATGTGTTTAAATGTTTCTGGACTTCATGTTAATATTTTAATAAAGTGATAAATGAAAACTATTTGTCATTATTTTTAGACATCCTCACTATGCAACATTTTTGTACCTAAAAATATGCAGTTCTGTGTGTGTGTGTGTGAGTATAATATATATATATATTAGGGCTGTCGATTTAACGCGTTAATTCAGTGCGATTCATTTTGCAAAAAATTAACGCATTTAAAATCGCAATGCCTCACCGGACCATAATAAGGAAGAGTCATGAGAAATGCAAGCTTGTAGTACCACCTGTTTACTCTAGAGGGCAGTAAGTGAAATTTCAGCTGTATGAGCAACGCACAGTTTATACAGTGAAGAAAACACGTCATTAGGCAGAACAACACGTTCTTGCGTTCAAAACACTTGGAAGGAGCGCAAATGCGAACTAGGGGATCTCAAGATGTGTTTAAAGATTGAGTATTAAACTATATTTATCTTGAAACAGTGACCTAAACATTTTATGTTTATGATGCAATTCACCAGAGACACTACACAAGCATGTCTGATGCTGGTTTGAGATGGTGCAAAATTTGGAAATTACCCATAAATATTTAATCACGAATAAAATCAAAGAATTTTTTTTCAAACTTATTTATAAGTACAACCTCACTAATTATTTTCTTGTAGAGAGATTTAATTGTGATGTCGATATATTTTGTACATTTTGTGGTCTGCAGGCGGAAATGTTTTTTTCATTTATTTTTGAGTTGTCCCTACTCGACTTGTTATTGGTCTGATTTCTGCAAGATTGTTAGAGATCATATTATTCCCAGCTTTCAACTTAGCTTAAAAATAACGAATAAAATATGACATGTCTCTTCATAAGGAATAGTATTTGATTAATGTTCTGCTTTTGTTGGCAAAGTTTTATATATATAATATATAACATAAATGCAAGTATGGTGGTTATAAACCATTAGTTTTAGGTTCTGTAATACATAAGAACAATTTACAATTTGAGTAACAAGCAAGCTGTAAAGTTTACTGAAATATGTAAACAATTTGATATTTTTATTAAACGGTTTATTTATTTTCCTTTTTGTTGTTGTTTGTTTTAATATACCTCTTGACTCTAGATGTAAAAGTTTTGTAAGCATTAATAAAAAAAATAAATAAAAAAAAAAGTCTGACGCATGTGTAAATTGACAGGTCCTTAAACAAGCCCTCATAATAAATCTCCAACTGATTTACAAATTCACTTGTGAAATGGATTGCTGTGAACTGTGTGCCAATGATTGACTTATGATCAATAATATGGTAGTAAACAATACATTGTATTCTAAAGCTGATTTTTGTATTGTCTTATCAATGATTAACTCTTCTGCTACAAGAATGTAATGCATTTTAATTATCTGAATATGTTTTATTTGTGTATATATATATATATATATATATATATATATATATGTATAATCATTATATATTTAATTATTGTTATATAAAAGGGGCTTTCTCAGCAAATATTTGTATATGCGATTAATTAATCGGGACACCATGTAATTAATTTGATAAAAAATTTTAATCAATTGACAGCCCTAACATACATATATATATATATATATATATATATATATAGTGTGTGCAATTTTAGATTTGGTAAAATAAAATGCGGCACAGAGCTTCACAATATTAATGGATTGAAACCATTTGTATTGGCAAATTCTGTAGCTTTTTTACTCTTTCCGCGATTTCTCTAAAAAAAAATGATAGGTTATTTGAGCGCAGTGAGTTTGTTACAACAAATTTTCTTAGTAGCAAATTTAGCATCCAGAGAACTGCAACATCAAGAAACAAAGTATCTTCTATAAAAAGGAACAATAAGACTATACAAAAATATATATATCTTTTTTTAAATCAATTACCACAAATTATTTTAATGAACTGACATCCCTAGATTCTAAATTTAAAAGTTAAAAAGTTAAAAAACAAGGATACATAAACCAAATTACAAGAAGAAAAAAATGTAGCCTGTGTAGAACGAACTGTTGACTTTGACAGTGGGGGACCTTGAATATCAAAAGCTGAGAACTACAGGTCTAGATTGTAGTGCTGGGAGGTGGGACAGGAGAGTGTGGAAACACAATGTCCAATGGAAATGAAGTGTTTCTGGGTAGAGCATGTGATGAGAGGCCCATGGATTTACGAGTGCGGTCCATTGAGACCACGTGTGAACAGGTGCACCCAAAAATACCTAATCTCCTATCGTGGAGTAGTACGGGGCCTATGGGTCACCATACCGGGACAGGAGAGGTGAGAGCTTGTTATCATCTATTGTGACAACCCAACCAAATGCAGTTACCACACTAATAACTCCATTTGGAGAAATCATTACACAATCTGCCAAATGCAAACACATTAGAAAGGCTAAGCCGAGTGATGCTGTAATCACTTTGCCTCGTTCATGAGACGGTCACCTTTAATATGCAAATATGAAGGTGGTGCTTACCAGCGACCTCCACGATGTCTCCAGGCACAATGTCTTTGGCTTTAATCCTCTGCACGGCCTTCCTGTCCTGACGGTACACCTTGCCCATCTCTGGCTCATACTCCTTAAGGGCTTCAATGGCATTTTCAGCATTACGTTCCTAAGATGAACGGAACCAAATATGAAAAAGCCTGATTTATTGTATTTCGTGGACTAACCACTAGATAGATGTAAGATATGTGATAAATGAAATCTTCCCAACATAACAGAATCAAAAGGAAAAGATCTATTCAAAAAGGAATAGACAAGGATGCTACATTCCTGTTAAAGGTGAAGCGTGTAGTTTTTTTAATGTTAAAATGCTTACTTCCATCATAGGGACAAGTACGTTTTCTGTCCACACTGAACGTGAAACTGAAGTGACACAAAGCCAATCAAAAAAAATTTGTTTAAAGGAATGTTCCGGGTTCAATACAATTTAAGCTCTATCAACAGCATTTCTGCTTAAAACGTGCACAAAGTATATTTAACCCATTAAAAAAAAAAAAAGATTTACTCCTAAAAAAATTAATTGTAAATCATATGTATAAAATCATGACCACCCATACGAGATGAGGACTCATCAATAACCTTATAAAAGCTATTTTATTCCACATGGGGCAGGGGCGCCCTCATGGGGACTGCCATTTTAGAACATGACCAGCTGATTACTACTCGCTAAATCGCAGTAACTCTCTTGTTACACTTTTACTCTTGGATTAAATTAATCAATTGCTGATTGTGAATATTTAATTTCTACAATGGCATCTGTAACAAAGCTATTGATTTTGAATGATGCTGCATCCACACCACTAGGTGTCACTGTAAGTTCAAGATGACACAAACAAAAAGTTACAGAGTGGATCTATAACTGATTACAACAGAAAATTATTATTTTATAATGCAGTTACAGTAAAGCTTTTACAATAGAAGAAAATCGGGCCAGTCCATAAACAATAAAATACACACCGTTTCAAAGGTATAGCCACAAGACATAACATATATGTGTGTTAACATGATTTTAGAGTGATAACATTGCTTACAGGGTTTACCAACATAACATCAGATGTAAAAAAACAAAACAAAATGCTAATGGTGAACAAATGACATTCTTCACCTTCAACTATTCCAATTTCTGATTCTTTTAGTAGAAAATGCATGCAAAATCTGCACGTACTGACCTGCCAGACGCCGACAATGGCATTGGCTATAAGAATCAGTAAGATTACAAAAGGCTCTACGAAGGCAGTGATTGTTTCTTCTCCCTCCTCAAACCAGGCTAATACCTGAAAAAAAACAAAGGCATGTCACAACACATCCCATTTAAATCAAGCATTTCACATTCAAAACACACTGCAGATATTACAAGACTGGTAAATCAAGATTCTAGTGGAGACAAGCCAGAGACGTTTGCCTTCTCATTACGGATTCAACATAAATGTCACACACACACACACACACACACACACACACACACACACACACACACACACACACACACACACACACACACACACACACACACACACACACACACACACACACACACACACACACACACACACACACACACACACACGAGCGGGAAAATAATGTGACCAAGCAGCATGACAAAAGCCAAACGCAACGGCATCTTTTAATGACTGGAAATAAAACTCCTGCTGCTCGCTGCTGCCACAGCAAGACATCTTTTATTTCCCTCTTTTAGATGCATTATTACATATGAACACATCCTAAAATAACACATCTAATTACTTTTCTTCACATCATTAAATTCAGACTTTATAGCAACTTAGAAAATATAAGTTGTGTTTTGCACAGAAGCAAGAAAAGGGTACACAAATGAATAAAGCAATAAGTCACTAAAGGCTGTGCGTTATAGTGATTTAAATAAAATAAATCACTTTTTTATGTTCTTATGCACAATGTAAAGAGGTGTATTGTTATAAGAAAACGGCAACATCAACAAGATAAAAGACAATAGTAATGATCAATAAATAGCAGGAATGAGCAAAACTACATATTTTTAAAAATGGACTACTCCGTGTGTTGCCTGAATGACTTGTTGACGAATCTGTTTTAAAGAGGCTCTGTATAATTAGGCTGGTTCACCTGACACCAATCAGACATAATTCTTACGGAGGGTTAACATAAGCAGCATTATGGAAGTACATTGGATTGAAACAAAATTTAACATCCATCAGAATTTGTATGGCTGCAATGGCATTTCTTTAAAAGGGATGACTTTAAAGACGCAACATTACCAAGAATGTTTTACCGTGCACAGTTTCTAGCAGCTAAAGCACACTAAAGGGCTCTATTTTCATGCAGCGCTATGCACAATGACCCACGCTACTACGTCTTCTCCAATTTTCATGTGAGCTCTAATTCCAAGGGCAATTTTTGTGGCAATGCAAAGTGCAAATGGCCATTGTTGGGAGCGTTTGCGCCATCCGTGGGTGTATTTTATATGAATGAAGTTTCGAAGAGCAATTTGCCATTTTCCTGAGAAAAAGGTTACTACATTGAAATGTCTAAGAAGCACCTCTATTCTCGGTGCAATGCCTAAACTCAGTTCCTGCATTTGCAGTTTGGAGCTTCTACCAAGAGACGATTTTAAAGAGCTATCGATCACTTTTAATACTAGCCATGATTGGTGCGTTATTGCACAAAAGAACGGAAGACAAATGGTCCAATAGACACAGCCCATTTACACTACCAAATTCCATTGAGTGGGCTTTCTTCATTTATATTGAAGTTGCTTGACAGGACGCAGATTGTGCAATAACCGGAAAAGAACCTCCAAATTGAATTGCTCTTGACCCAGCTCATTAATGCTTGAGAGCGCAATTTCATCAACCTTGTTGCACCTATACTTAGCGCATTCTTGCACAAAAATGTGAAATCTTCATGGAGATGCCCAATGACTTTGATTGTATTCACGCATCACTGCACTTAAGGCATAGCCCTCTTGAAATAGGGTCCTTCAACATCAATGCTAAAAAATTATTGTTAAATGTATAAACAATATTTGAAAAAAAAAAAAAAAAAAAAATTCTTCCACCAAGCAATATTTTTGAACTCTAGGCAGTTTATGGTTGCCAAGCAACATAGCAACTTTACACATTGATAATGTGCAGTCACAGGTCTGCCTTCATCAGCATTTTACAACTGTACAAAATGTGGCTTATCCAAACAAAATTATAGATGGGACCATCCCTTTTGCACCTTTCAAAGAGGGACTTGCAAGAACTTTTCTAATACATTGTTTACCAACAGTTTATGGTCTCATTTACAGAGACCTCCAATCAAGATCCTGGTGGTATTCTTTCAAAGACAGTATGGTAGAAGGCCTGTCTGCGGTAATGAAAGGCCTGCAACTAAAGGTCAGAGGCCTAATTTGGCCTGGAGAGACGCCCGCTTACACAGACAGCTACGAGACAGCTGTCAAACCACAGTCTCCAACACCTCAGTATCACTCTGTTGGGCGATGCTGGCATACCTCTCTCCCTCGACCAGCTACTGTAGTTTCATTTCTTCAGCTTTGTGAATGCATTCTAACGGCTGCTTTTGGACAGACCAAAGTACCAAGATCTTTTTTACTGACATAAGTCCTTTAAAAAGAGATGGAGTTCTAATGGAATTAATTTTAAGGTGAACTATCCCTTTAACCAAGCACTAACCTGGGGACCTGGGACCTGATGTAAACGTTGTGTACGCACAAAATGGGCATTGAAATGTGCATAAGCAATTTCCCACAAACATATCATGACATAAACTTGGCATAAATGAGCGCACTCTTGACTCTTTGACTGACTCTGATTTTCATTTAATTCACATTTAGAATAAAAAAGTATTTAGTTAAGCACTTGAAACAGAAGTCAATAGCAGGCTAGATTATTTGTATGTAACTAATAGAAATGTCATTCAAATAGAAGCTGTAATAGGGAAATATTGGTTTGGGATGCGCTGTGTTTGGAGAACTTTCCCGTGTCATCATAGAGAAGGAAAATACAGTAACTAAAAATGACAGCAAAGATTTCTTAGTTTGAGATATTTCTGTTCTACTACAATCATGTACTGAGATAAGAACAGCATTTGAATAAGGATTATCTGTGGGGGTCTGGGTAGCTCAGCGAGTATTGACGCAGACTACCATCCCTGGAATGATGAGTTCAAATCTAGGGCATGCTGAGTGACTCCAGCCAGGTCTCCTATGCAACCAAATTGGCCCGGTTACTAGAGAGGGTAGAGTCACATGGGGTAACCTCCTTGTGGTCACAATTAGAGGTTCTCGCTCTCAATGGGGCGTGTGGTAAATTGTGCGTGGGTTGCGGAGAGTAGCATGAGCCTCCAAATGCTGGGAGTCTCTGCGGTGTCATGCACAGCGAACCATGTGATAAGATGCGCGGATTGACCGTCTCAGAAGCGGAGGACAAGTCTCAGTTGCCTCCGCTTCCAAGACTGTCAATCTGTGCCTTTTATCACATGGCTCGCTGTCCACCTGTTGTAATCCACCCGGATTGAGTTGAGTAACCGCGCCACCATGAGGACCTAATAAGTAGTGGGAATTGGGCATTCCAATTAGGAGAAAAGGGGAGAAAATTATATATATATATATATATAAATAAAAAAAATAAAAAAAATGATTATCTGTAATGCGATGCACACTTGACTATTGTGAAATGGCTCAGGAAATTAGCCTAGCTAAAAGGCACTGCTGGCTACATTCAGTAGTCGAACAGACCATTGGAGGGACAGGTCTCATCAGAAACAGTATTGTACAGCTGCAAACAGGTACAGTAATGCACATAAAATGCGCATCAAATGTGCTACCTGCTCCACATCATCCCAACCCTCATCGCAATGAAAACCCCTGTCTAATAAAAACATCATGAAAAGTACAGTTGCTGTTCAGCTGATTTTTATATAGAAAATACCAGTCAAATATAAAATATTAGTATTCTGATGATATCACACAATGCCGTACAAATAATAAATAATTTTCATTTTGTTTCAAGTACTAAATATTTAAGCTCTCAATAAAACAAAAACTTAAAATGATTTAAAAGGTTTTCTGAGAGGCAAAATTGCTTTGGTTAGATTTATGTCTGCAAAGATAAAAACATTTTGCCAAGGGTTATTCAAGATATATTCTTTGAAAACAATTTCATAATCATATCTTAATAAATAATGTTTCTTCATGGTGCAGCATCCAACCTTTGGGCACTTATGGTCTTATTTCTTATAATACAGCTTAGCTTCTCATATCTTTAAACACAGTAATCACGTGTCTGGATGGTGAAATGCATTTGGTAATTGTATGTAGATGAGGATATGCATAGTAAAAACAGGCATTGTTACTGCATATTTGGTTATTTTGGATAGGAGGCAGGGTGGGAATTGAATCACGTCCATATACGCACAATCTTCCGCTAGCTGGGATTTATTAAAGGAACTATGAACAGGTTCTGGCATACGTACGGTTTTATAAATCAGACTTTTTTTGTGCATACGCAAAATCAGACTTTTGTGCTTATGCACAATTTTAGGAAGAAATCTAAGCAGAGTTATATACATGAGGCCCCTGGGGAGGGTAAACAGGACCCATTTGTGTAGTAATTCTGATCTCAAAGCAGACATGTGTTTTCATTCAGTGGTAAACTATCTAGGCTAATTTAGCGAAAGGACCTTACACCTCTTCATAAAACAGCAGTGCACTAAGTGTCTTGTTTGGCAGCTGATGACAGACACTCAATCTCACTGAATGCTGTTGTCACCATTCCTTAGGAGTCCAGCTTTCTCAGCTGTTTAGCCCTCTCTGATACGCAAGTAACCAAAGACGAGGAGCACAGGATTCAAAGACTTATCAAAACATTCGCACATTCACAGCCTTTCCGGATGCCAGTCTACGTTAATGTCAGTACATGTAATGCTTTAATGTTAAGCAGTCAACAACTGATTTGAATCTATGCTGATTTAACTTGTAAATCTGGCTGCATTGACCCCATTTGTGGGTGGATGGTTTCACTTACGGAATAGTATTGCAAAATAATAAATTACAGAAACCTGTCAGCACATGTTATTGAAATGTACTTACAAATGATATACAAGCTGCCAGTAGAAGAATCCGCACAAGTAAATCTTCAAACTGCTCAATGACAAGTTCCCATATAGATTTTCCTGTAAAAATCAAGATGAATGCATCAGGAACCAATGTTAAAAAAACATTCAATTTTACAGTTTAAAAAATGTATGTTTAAAAATTACCTTCCTCAGCAGGCAACTCTGGATGAGGTTATTTGACGAGTATGAAACAAGAGAGAAAGTAGCAAGTTACAAAAATGTACAGTGATTATATTTCCAAGTAGTAATTGATTTGACATGGACTAAAACTTAAATTTAGCTGATGTCAATTACTTTAAAAGCAGTGGCCTTTAGTTAACACTGTATTATGTGAAGGATGTACATTGATGATAGACTATTACACAACAAAACTTATATTGACCTTTGCTTTAAAAAGAAAATGCTGATAAATATTACTTCCTAGATTTAGTTTAGGCTTCACTTCTGAAATATTAGACTGTCAATAGAAAGTATCATTTTCTACCTTCTCGATGCACTTGTCCTCATGGCCAAGCAGACTGAACTCTAGTTTCATCCATACAATTTTGGACGGACACGGACACACACACGGACACGGACACACACGGACACACACGGACACGGACACACACGGACACGGACACACACGGACACGGACACACACACGCACACGGACACACACACGGACACACACGGACACCTATAAAGTACTGACAACATTTCTCCCAAACTCCAAAAACAAGTAATATTGTCATCTAGATCATTTATTTGTAGAAAATGACAACTGGTCAAAATAACAAAAAAGATGCAGTCATGGCCAGCCCAATCTCCAGACCTGAACCCCATTGACAACCTCTGGAATGTGATCAAGAGGAAGATGGATGGCCACAAGCCATCAAACAAAGCCGAGCTCCTTGAATTTTTGGACCTGGAGTGGCATAAATCACCCAACAGCAATGTGAAATACTGGTAAAGAGCATGCCAAGACACATGAAAGCTGTGATTGAAAATCAGTCATTTTCTGCAAATAAATGCTCCAAATGACAATATTTATGTGGAATTTGGGGGAAACGTTGTCAGTACTTATATAAATCGCACACAAACACCACCTTCGAATCCAGAGAGACTTTAAAAGAATAGTTCCCCCAAAAATAAAAAAAAATTCTCTCATCATTTACTCAACCTCAGGCCATCCCAGATGTGTATGACTTTCTTTCTTTCTTCTGCAAAACACAAGCAAAGATTTTTATAAGAATACCTCAGCTCTGTAGGTCCATACAATCCAGGGGATTGGTGGCCAGACCTTTGAAGGTCCAAAAAGCCTCCAGTGATTAAATCAATGTTTTCAGAAGCGATATGATAAGTGTGGGTGAGAAACAGATCAATATGCAAGCTTTTTCTTTCCTATAAATCTCCACATTCACATTCTTCTTTTGTTTATGGCGATTCACATTATTTGTGCATATCGCCACCAACTGGTCGGGCTGGTCAAAGGTGGAGATTTATAGAAAAAAAAAGGACTGAAATATTGATTTGTTTCTCACCCACACATATCATATGCTTCTGAAGACATGTATTTAACCACTGGAGTATGGATTGCTTTTATGATGCATTTACATGCATTTTGGAGCTTCAAAGTTAAGGTCACCATTCACTTGCATTGTATGGACCTACAGAGCTGAAATACTCTTCTAAAAACCTTTCTTTTCTGCAGAAGAAAGTAAGTTATACAAATCTGGGATGGCATTAGGTTATGTAAATGATGAGTTTTCTTTTTTGGTTGAACTATTCCTTTAATTAATGCGAACAAATTTTTAGCCCCTAGTCTGGAGAAACATTTACAAGCTGCTCTTGCTGCTGACAGGAATATTTTCATCCATGTCATTTCATAAAACAAGACCCTGTGTAACTGAAGGGCGAGAAAGACTTTGGGTGTCCAGTGATTAAATAAAGCAAGTGTTGTCAAACTGGATGGGGTTTAAACATTGGATTTTAGGTCATATTTGTACTGGAATGATTCACATTGTGGGTGATTCTCACGAAACATGACAAGAAAATGTCTTGCTCCTATTATTACAATCTCATTACCACAACGTGAAAATAATGATATGTGATTTTAATAGTTAAGTATTTATACATCATAGTAGTACTCCCTTGGTATTGCCTTTTAATATTCACTGATTTTAATTTATGAAATCACTGTAAAACTGTATACTTTACTGTAAATAGTATAGTGTTACGGTAATGAAAATTGAAAACAATTGGAATAGTAAAAGTAAAACGTCCGAACGCGTTACGGTAATAAAAACTGACGGTTGATATTACAAAAAGAAATAGATTAATTTTACCTTAATGGTCCTTTAAAGATGTGCTTTACTTTATCTATGCTAAATATAAATTCATATTTATTGTATTTGTATTCAATTTTGGTTAAATATGACCAAGACGTTATCCAGACAGGTTTCGTAATAATCTCTCACGTGTGCCTGTCTTCCAACCTGTCAAAAGGGAAGCAGAGGGAAGCGCGTGTGATGACGTCAGCGATTTCGAACTCTCCTACCGGCTGACTGCAACAAATGTAACAATTTAATATAAACATCAATTCGTTCTGAGACTGTGACGCGCCGATGGTGGTGGTGAAGAATACAAAATATCACACGTACCGTTGGGACCCCATTTGTCTCGCTGCTTTTTCACCTGGTCTAAAGTCAGTCCCGTGCTGTCGTTGACGCTGAAATAATTATAAACTTCTTCCACACTCTTGGTGTGACCGTTCTCCATATTTAGGTTGGAAGAGAATCCCGATCGAGCTCAAGAGATCTGCTTTAGTCTATACAAAAAAAAAAGAAATGCGGATTTGCCTATGAGTGACACATGCATTGACATCAAGCAGACATCCAATGAAGAACAAGGAAAGAAGTTGACACGGGTAAATGCACCTTCCAGAAGTCTTATCAATGCACCCTGGCTGGTTATCTTCTTGTTGTTCCCCAAACAACCGAGAATCAATGGAAGGAAAAAGAAAAGCTCCTTGCTTAGTACATCACCTTTACCCTTGTCCAAGCCTCTGTCTGCCTGGAAATGTGTCTGTCGACCCGCTTCAACGTCCTTCTCTCCCGTTCAGTAGTGACTTGAAGCGGTGTAAACTCTTGTTTTATCGCAAGCGTCGCACTACTGCCTCCCTGCCGCATGTGGAGGACGCTGATTGGACAGCCAGTGTCTGGGGATCTCGTCAAGATCCAACCAATCTTCCCAGCCATGTACAGCATTGACGTTAATTAAGCAGTCGTTTGTTGATTGGTTTAACGTGCTGTCACTAAAGTGGCCGATTTAACTTTTGTCCCTCCCCTCAACTCAGGTAAGCGCTTGAACTCACAGGTAAATTGTTTTCTTGGAGAGCTGGCTGGAATAGTATTTATTCTAAACCACAGCAGTTTGTTAGTAATGACATTTTTGTGTTAATATAGTTGGGACCATAATGACATATTTTTGTATAAACCTGGAAATAAAGTTTTAGATTTTTTTTTTTAAATAGTTAAAGAAATCATGATTTTAAAGGAATATTACAATAAAATATTATATCCAATGTTACAAATTCGTTGCCATGACGACAGGATTTCTGTAAACCCTAAAATCCTGAAACGGCTGTAAAACTGTCAATTTAACAAATGACATACGTTTTAATATAAGCATTAATACAAGTACTTATGAAAAAATTATAAGCTTCACATTTGTTTTTTAACCCATTTGAAGTGCTTCAATGCAACCTTGATTTGTTTTATTGCTTTTTTGTTTGTGGTAACCTACATTATGCCACAAACACAGGACTGAACACGTAATATTGATTACATGCTGAGATAACATGGATCAGTTCATGGCAGTTTATTTTTGCAAAAAAACTATTTTTTAAATAATAATAATAAAAAACTTCACTTGCAGTATATTGTTTTGCTGATGTAATATACTCTGTAAACAAATATCAAATTAGTAAAAAATAAATCACTAGTAGTGGATGCTACTTGTAAAGCTAATTCACATTTAGAATCTGTATAATTCATTTTCTATTCTATTTTATTCTAAATGTAGATGGAATGAAGCTTTTATGAGTGATTTTGATGTGGGCAGTTTGAATGAGACTCAAGATTATGTAATTTTAAGCAACCAGATGTTAATTATACAGCAGACACAGATATGTAAGACTATGTCAGGAGGATGCAGTGCTAACACCTACTCAGGGTAACCTGCATAGAATTATTACATTCATCTATATAAAAAAATATATATATAAAATTGCACTTGTATATGTTTTGAATACTATTCTGATGTTAGTGAAACTTTGTAATATGGCACTTTTGTACCACTGTCTCCTTAAGATAATTCACTTACGTTTTCCTCTTTTGTAAGTCGCTTTGGATAAAAGCATCTGCCAAATGAATAAATGTAAATCTATATGAATACATTAATGAATTAGCTTCCTGTTAATCTGTACATATAGGGGTATCCTTTTTGTGTCACACAAACTGGAGGCCAAAAGTTTGAAATAATGTACAGATTTTGCTGTTTCAGAAGGAAATTGGTACTTTAATTCATATATATAAGTTTTGAGTTGCCACAGTATGCAAAAAAGGGGGGTCTGGGTATCTCAGCAAATAAAGACGCTGACTACCAAACCTGGAGTCACAAGTTCGAATACAGGGCATGCTGAGTGACTCCAGTCAGGCTTCCTAAGCAACCAATTGGCCTGGTTGCTAGGGTGGGTAGAGTCTCGTTTAATATGGTTCTCACTCACGGTGGGGTGCGTGAATGGCGTGAAGAATAGCGTGAACCCTCCACACGTGCTAGGTCTCCACGGTAACACGCTCAACAAGCTATGTGATTAGATGCGTGGCTTTACGGTCTCAGATGCGGAGGCAACAGAGATTCGTCCTCCACCACCCATATTGAGGCGAGTCACTACGCCACCATGAGGACTTAGACGCATTGGGAATTGGGCATTCCAGTTTGGGGAGAAAAAAAATTGGCAAAAAAGAAACCTCTTTCTCTAGAAACTCATCAGTCAATAATTTTTTTGAGGAGTGAAGGCTATACAGAAGATTTCATACAAAAGATGTACATTACATTTACATTTATGCATTTGGCAGACGCTTTTATCCAAAGCGACTTACGGTGCGCTTATTACAGGGACAATCCCAACGGAGCAACATGGAGTTAAGTGCCTTGCTCAAGGACACAATGGTGGTGGCTGTGGAGATCGAACCAGCGACCTTCTGATATCTGCCAGGCCAACTGCACCTTTTTCTTCCACACTTTTCCCTTCCACTTAACTTTCTATTAATGTGCGTTGATACAGCACTTTGAGAACATCCAGCTTCTTTTGCAATTACCTTTTGAGGCTTTCCCTCCTTGTGGAGGGTGTCAATGATGGTTTTCTGCACAACTGTCAGGTCAGCAGTCTTCCCCATGATTGTGAATTCAACTGAACCAGACTGAGAGACCATTTAAAGGCTCAGGAACCCTTTGCAGGTGTTTAGCTGATTAGAGTGTGACACTTTGAGCCTACAATACTGAACCTTTTCACAATATTCTAATTTTCTGAGATTCTGAATTTGGGGTTTTCATTAGCTGTAAGCCATAATCATCAAAATTATATCAAATAAAGGCTTGAAATATCTTACTTTGCTTGTAATGAGTCTATATAATATATTAGTTTCACCTTTTAAGTTGAATTACTGAAATTAATGAACTTTTGCACGATATTCTAATTTTTCGAGTTTCACCTGTATATATATGTGTGTGTGTGTGTGTGTGTATATATATATACACACATACACATACACACACACACATATACACATGCACAGTTGAAGTCAGAAGTTTACATACACCTTAGCCAAATACATTTAAACTCAGTTTTTCACAAATCCTGTCATTTAATTGTAGAAAACATTCCTTGTCCTAGGTCAGTTAGGATCACAATTTTATTTTATAAGAATGTGAAATGTCAGAATGATTTATTTCAGATTTTATTTATTTCATCACATTCCCAGTGGGTAAGAAGTTTACATACACTTTGTTAGTATTTGGAGGCATTGCCTTCAAATTGTTTAATTAGGGTCAAACATTTTAGGTAGCCTTCTACAAATTTCTCACAATAAGTTGCTGGAACTTTGGCCCATTCCTCCAGCCAGAACTGTTGTAACTGAGTCAGGTTTGAAGGCCTCCTTGCTCGCACATACTTTTTCAGTTCTGCCCACAAATTTTCTATAGGATTGAGGTCAGAGGTTTGTGATGGCCATTCCAATACCTTGACTTTTTTGTCCTTAAGCCATTTTGCCACAATTTTGGCGGTATGCTTGGGGTTATTGTCAATTTGGAAGACCCATTTGCGACCAAGCTTTAAATTTATGGCTGATGTCTTGAAATGTTGCTCCAATATATCCACATAATTTTCCTTCCTCATGATGCCATCTATTTTGTGAAGTACACCAGTCCTGCAGCAAAGCACCCCCACAACATGATGCTGCTACCCCTATGCTTCAAGGTTGGGATGGAATTCTTCGGCTTGCAAGCCTCACCCTTTTTCCTCCAAACATAACGATGGTCACTATGGCCAAACAGTTACATTTTGTTTCATTAGACCGGAGAATATTTCCCCAAAAAGTAAGATCTTTGACCCCATGTGTACTTGCAACTGTAGTCTGGATTTTTATGGCAGTTTTTGAGCAGTGGCTTCTTCTTTGCTGAGCAGCCTTTCAGCTTATGTTGATATAGGACTCATTTTACTGTGGATATAGATACTTGTCTACCCGTTTCCTCCAGCATCTTCACAAGGTCCTTTGCTGTTGTTCTGGGATTGATTTGCACTTTTTGCATCAAACTACTTTCATCTCTAGGAGACAGAATGAGTCTCCTTCCTAAGTGGTATGATGGCTGTGTGGTCACATGGTGTTTATACTTGGGTACTACTGTTTGTACAGATGAACGTGGTAACCTTCAGGTGTTTGGAAATTGCTCCCAAGGATAAACCAGACTTGTGGAGTTCCAATTTTTTTTTTCTTTTTCTGAGGGTTTTGGCTGATTTCTTTGGATTTTCCCATGATGTCAAGAAAAGGGGAACTGAGTTTGATGGTAGGCCTTAAAATTCATCCACAGGTACACCTTCAATTCAGTACACCTCCAATCAGAAGCTAATTATATATATATATATATATATATATATATATATATATATATATATATATATATATATATATATATATAAATTATATTGTTTAATTATAAAAATATTAATATAAATCATATAAAAAAATGACTACATATTCTGAAAATGTCCCCTTCAATGACCCGTTTATGCACGTATAATATGTAAGTTGCTGATGATTAAGAATTAGAATGTTAAAAAATAAATATTTAACTACAGTATTTACACATTTAATTGATAACTATATATCTTTTTTTAAACATGAAAACAGAGGAAAAAGCAAAACTAAACCTTAGGCCTGACTGTCATCTTACTTGTTCAAAGTCATATTATCCAAAGAAACATTTACTAAAAAAAACGTTTGGGAATGTCTATGTTGATGTCAAACCTTATGAGGGACTGGTCAGTTGTTTATTAGGCTACTTTAGCTCTTCACTTATGGAAACAAAAGGAGATCCAGCTGAATTCCAAAATTGGACAGCGCTTCTGCCCAAGGTCATGGCTGTTTCCCAAAATAACTTCTAGCGGGTGCATCCAAAGTGAAACACTTTGTAGGATGTTATCTTTGGACACAAAGACTGGGTCTTTATTCTTAAAGACATGTCAGAAGCGAGACTAGAGACTTGTTCGAAGCTGGTGGGTCTGAGAATTTGAACCTTTTAATCCAGATAATACTCCTCTTGCTCACAACCCCAGAACAAATAATATCATATCTAAAAATGACTCCCAATTATGTAGGTATTTTAACAGAGCAAACATTTACATTTCATACAACAAATTAAGAGGAAGTGAGGAAAGTAATATCGAGAAGGACCACTAACTGACTGATGTAATAATTCATATATTAACTGGCTGAAAAGACAAACACACACATTGTCAAGCAACTGAAATGGAAGAGTGCTATTAAACCACTTTTATAAGGGAAATGGCATCACAGAACCAGCATATCCTTGCCAACGTCTTGGATGATGTGCCCGATGGGCACTTGGCTCTGAGCCTTGAGGTAGCACTGTTTCTTACACTCAAACAGCTTCTCCAGATCCTTCCACATCTTCATCTGTTTCATATTCGGCTCCTGGTTATCTCGCACCTGCTTCACTTGCTGACGTAGAACCTGTGAGTCCACAGAGACACAATGTCCATCAGCTTTCATTAGACCTTTGAACAACACTCATAATGTTACCTCATCCAATGCTAATTTGAGATAAAAACAATCATTTACATATGTTCAAAGCATGGTTGGCACAAAAAACTGACCCATGAACCATTATCTGAATTTCAAATTCTTGCTGAGTAATTCAATTTGCTGTAGAGTACCAATGATACAGAAAGGTTGACTAGTTGTCAACTGTAGGGCTGGGTAAACTACACATTTTCCAAAGCATCACAATCTATTTAAACTATCTCGATTCTTAAATTCCAAGATAGATCACCGCACATGAGACCAAAATGTCTGTGATGAGCCACTGACTGTTAAAGGTTTCACTAATAATTGAGCAGTATTGTGGCGAAAAATTTTAGCACCAAGACTCTTTCAGTGCCTGTTGAGAGTAGAAGTTTGGTTTGAATAATAAACCCATCCACACGGGTAGATTTTTGCCAATTACTCCAATTTTACATTGCATGTAAACACCTTTACAGGCGTTCTTACAGGCTTCTCCAATGTGCGCACATGTTTTGCACCTGCATCTTCACGGTTTGACGTCAAAAACAGAGAATAACGTGATTATTTCAAATATCAAGTAAATGTAGATATCTTGCTTTGTCAGAAGTTGATTTTTGGGGGTTATCAGTGTATCGGTGTACATGTAAACAGGCTCATTGACTCCACTCTCGTTAATGTGCGCTCAACCAAAAACACTTTTGTGACACTCACTAAACCGTTTTAGCACTTGTTCTACATCTATGATTCCATTCAAGCTGCAAATTTTATTTATGCAAAAAAACATATTATGGCAAAAACAATGTGTGAATAAAGCCGTGTTTCCATCCCCCTGTGTCAAAAAGAACAAAATAGTTACTTAATACTAAAAAGTATTTGCCCCTTCCTGGTTTCTTCTATGTTTGTGTATTTTTCACAACAAATTGTTTTAGATCTTCAAACGTGATAACATAAATGAAAGGCAACCTGAGTAAACACAAAATGCAGTTTTTAAATATATATATATATACATACACACACTTGTGGCCAAACATTTGGAATAATGTACAGATTTTGCACTTATGGAAAGAACTTTGTACTTTTATTCACCAAAATTCAGCTGATCACAATGTATAGTCAGGACATTAAAAACATAAAAAATTATGTTCATTAATTAAATGTTCAGAACTTCTTAAACTACTTCAAAGAGTTCTCATCAAAACATCCTCCACGTGCAGCAATGACAACTTTGTAAATCCTTGGCATTCTAGCTGCCAGTTTGTCCAGATACTCACAAAAGCTTAATAGGGTTAAGACTCTCCAATTATCTGTTGTCCAATGTCTGTGTTTCTTTGCCCACTCTAACCTTTTCTTTTTGTTTTTCTGTTTCAAAAGTCGCTTTTTTTGCAATTTTTCCCATAAGGCCTGCACCCCTGAGACCTCTGTTGTACATGAAACTGGTGTTAAGCAGGTAGAATTCAATGAAGCTGTCAGCTGAGGACATGTGAGGCGTCTATTTCTCAAACTAGAGACTCTGATGTACTTATCCTCTTGTTTAGTCCTACATCTTGATTTCCACATCTCTTTCTGTCCTTGTTAGAGCCAGTTGTCCTTTGTTCTTTGAAGACTGTACTGTACACCTTTGTATGAAATCTTCAGTTTTTTGGCAATTTAAAGCATTGTATAGCCTTCATTCCTCAAAATAATGATTGACTCATGAGTTTCTAGAGAAAGCTGTTTCTTTTTTGCCATTTTTGACCAAATATTGACCTTAAGACATGCCAGTCTATTGCATAGTGTGGCAACCCAAAAACAAACACAAAGACAATGTTAAGCTTCATTTAATGAACCAAATAGCTTTCAACATTGTTTGAAATAATGGCAAGTGATTTTCTAGTACCAAATTAGCAATTTAGCATGATTACTCAAGGATAAAGTGATCAGTTGAATGCCACTTTGGTGCATTAAAGCACCAATTTCCTTCCGAAACAGCTAAATATGTACATTATTCCTAACTTTTGGCCTCCAGTGTACATTGTTTTATTTTCTCCCAATTTGGAATGCCCAATTCCCACTACTTATTAGGACCTCATGGTGGTGCGGTTACTCACCTCAATCTGGGTGGCAGAGGACAAGTCTCAGTTGCCTCTGCTTCTGAGACCGTCAATCCGCACATCTTATCAAGTGGCTTGCTGTGCATGACACCGCAGAGAGTCTCATGCTACTCTCCACGATCCACTTACAACTTACCACGTGCCACATTGAGAGCAAGAACCACTAATCGTGACCACTCCTGGCTGGAGTCACTCAGCACGCCCTAGATTCGAACTCGTGACTCCAGGGGAGGTAGTCAGTGTCAATACTCGCTGAGCTACCCAGGCCTCTGTATATTGTTTTATTGAACAGTTATCCAACACCTATATCACCCATGTGAAAAACTAACTGCCCTCTTAAAATTAATAGCTGGTTGTGCCGCCTTTAGCAGCAACAACTGCAACCAAATGCTTCCGATAACTGGAGATCAATCTTTCAGAAAGCTCCTATGCTTTGGATCATTGTCTTGCTGCATAATCTAGTTGTGCTTGAGCTTCAATTTATGGACAGATGACTGGACATTCTCCTTTAGGATTTTCTGGTAGAGAGCAGAATTCACGTTTCCCTCAATTATTGCAAGTTGCCCTGGCCCTGTAGCAGCAAAGCATCCCTACCCCATCACACTATGCCCCCCCATGCTTGACTGTAGGTATGATGTGCTTTTTGTGGAATTCTGTGTTTGATTCACGCCAGATGTAACAGGAACCCTGTCTTCAACAGTTCCACTTTCGACTCATCAGTCCACAGAACATTCTCCCTAAAGGTCTGAGGATCATCAAGGTTTGTTTTGGCAAAATTCAGACGACACTTAATGTTCATCTGGGTTAGCAGTGGTTTTTGCTTCGCCACTCTTCCATGGATGGCATTATTGGCCAGTGTATTTCTGATAGTAGGGTCATAAACGGTGACCTTTATTGATGTGAGAGTGACCTGCAGTTCCTTGGATGTTGTCCTTGGCTTTATTGTGACTTCCTGGATCAATCATCGCTGTGCTCTTGGAGAAATTTTGGAAGGTCGACCACTTCTGGGAAGGTTCACTACTGTGCCAGGTTTTCTCCATTTGGAGATAATGTCTCTCACTGTGGTTCTTTGGAGTCCCAGAGCTTTGTAACCCTTCCCAGACTGATGTATTTCAAATCACCTTTTTCCTCATAATTTCTGGAATTTCTTTTGACCTTGGCATAGTGTGTTACTGGGTGAGACCTTTTAGCCAAATTCATGCTGCTGAAAGTTTTATTTGGGTGTTGATTTGATTGAACAGGGCTGGCAGTAATAAGGCCTGGGTGTGTCTAATCCAGCTGAACCCCATTATGAATGCAGTTTCATAGATTTAGGGATTTAGTAACTAAGGGGGCAAATACCTTTTCACACAGGCCCAGTTGGTATTGGATAACTATTTTGCTTCAATAAATAACATTATCGTTTAAAAACTGTATTTTGTATTTACTCAGATTGCCTTTGTTTTATGTTGAATTATGATTTTTTTTTAAAGAAATCAGGATGAGGGCATATATTTTTTTTACAGCACTGTATTATTAAAATACTTGCAGTTTAGAACATGCGAAAAAAAAACACTAAAGAACTTGTCTCATGCCTGGGAGCGACAGCACATCACACAGTTCTAGGAGCACTATGTGTGTGCGTTCCTCCATTGTTATGACTTTACCGTGCAGTTTTACAAGATATGTTTCACAAGTGTCAATAAACCTGCTCTTCAGCACAGTTTAAATTTGCATTCAACGTATTTGCTCTGCAAACTTTTTGCAAGCTTTGGATTTTCAGGATACCGTTATTTTAGGATGACTATATTAATTGATATAATAATGTGTCAACATAGAATTTGTCCTTTAAAAAAACTGACCGAAATTATGAAAACTAAGGATTAAAAAAATTTGTCAAATTAATATTTTTGTAATTCAGTTACAAGGTGTCCCCCCTGTATAAATAACAGCTGGGGAAGAATGTATTTCATATCAAAGCAAAATAAATATTATAACTGTAATATACAGGTACACTTATGAATCAAAATCAAATCAAAGTATTGAGAGCTTGAAAAATTGGAATCGAATCAGGAAATCAGTTTCATTTAGTGAGGTTGAATCATTCTGAATGGATTTTTTTTGTTTTTTTTTTTTAGCTTTACTATTTTTAGCCATGGTGCTTTAAAGCTGCCTTTTGAGATGCAACTTCTTGTACAGGAATTTTTTAACTGTTGTTCTATGTACACATGCAGACAAATTTCTTTGGCCGTTGCATTGCATCTCACTCTGTTTTATTAGTGTCTGACGTCCAGTGTTACATTTTTAAGTTGTGTGCCAAGTTAAAATTGTTTTCTGTTCCATTCTGTTGCACACCGTCCAGCTGTTTTTGAACACAAGAATGGAGCTTATGTGAACATCCCCTAACAATCGCGCAATAATTTACTCATCCTCATGTTTTCCCAAACCTGTATGATTTTCTTTGTTTTGTGGAGCACAAAAGGTCACCATTCACTTTCATTGAAGAAAAAAGATGCAATGAAAGTGAATGGTGACAGACTAACATACTGCCTAACATCTCCTTTTAAGCTCCAAGAAAGAATGAAAATCATAAAGGTTTCGAACAACATGGGGGTGAATAAATGACAGAATTTTAATTTTTTAGTGATTTTAAGTTGAATACGAATAGTATTGCACATCCCTTGTGTAGAAAAGTGCCAGATCTGGAATAATTCATAGGTTCAGAATGCCTCTAAAGTTGCAGCAGTAAACAGTTAAAGGGCTGGATTTGCAGTAATGGAGAGCTTTGCATACTGTCATCTCTCCTTGCACAGTGGTGAGAGGGTGGACCACTGGTCCTACATCAATGCAATCATTACACAAGCTTTGTTCTAACACTGGCATGAAGTTGCATGTCAGTGATGGCATGCTTCACATGGTTTGAGAGAATTATTGCTGGGGCCAGGCCCCCACGCTTAACTAACACCAAGTGGACCCCGACAGATGAGACAAAAACAATATGAGTTAACGGCCCAAGAGTCACAGAGGTTTGACATATGGTCAAAGAAGACGGTCTCCTCACCTTGCCTAAGGACTCCTGCTCTGCTGTGTTTGCAATGTACTTTTCTCTGCAAGAAAAAGATATGTAATAATTAAGATTCGGACATCTTTTCATTCCCAACCTGTATAACTGTATTTCTAACATGAAAAAAAAAAAGGGAGACATTTTGAAGAATGTCCTAGCGATTCTATTCCATACAATGAAAACATAGTGACCAAGGGCCTCATTTATAAAATGAACGTACGATCAGATTTCATCCTAAATTCCATGGATTTGATCATACGTCAAAAGTGAAACTGGAGTCAAAATGTTCTTATGCACAAGTCAACTGACAAGATTGTTTTTGTTTTTGTGTGTGCTTATGGTTCAGTGTGCCAGTGCGCGCTGACTTGATTTTACTTCTAATAATGCCGACACTGACTGAGTGAATTTATTAATACATGAGTGAGTACATTTATGTGAACAAGAATACTCTGATACGAGTCAGAATGTGGTCATTTTTAGATTTTGTATGCATGATGAAAATACTTTATTTTGAATATTTGCTGTAACAGAATTTTTATTTATACAGGTCCTTCTCAAAAAATTAGCATATTGTGATAAAGATCATTATTTTCCATAATGTAATGATAACAATGTAAACTTTCATATATTTTAGATTCATTGCACACCAACTGAAATATTTCAGGTCTTTTATTGTTTTAATACTGATGATTTTGGCATACAGCTCATGAAAACCCAAACTTCCTATCTCAAAAAATTAGCATATTTCATCCGACCAATAAAAGAAGTGTTTTTAATACCAAAAAAAGTCAACCTTCAAATAATTATGTTCAGTTATGCACTCAATACTTGGTCGGGAATCCTTTTGCAGAAATGACTGCTTCAATGCGGCGTGGCATGGAGGCAATCAGCCTGTGGCACTGCTGAGGTGTTATGGAGGCCCAGGATGCTTCGATAGCGGCCTTAAGCTCATCCAGAGTGTTGGGTCTTGCGTCTCTCAACTTTCTCTTCACAATATCCCACAGATTCTCTATGGGGTTCAGGTCAGGAGAGTTGGCAGGCCAATTGAGCACAGTAATACCATGGTCAGTAAACCATTTACCAGTGGTTTTGGCACTGTGAGCAGGTGACAGGTCGTGCTGAAAAATGAAATCTTCATCTCCATAAAGCTTTTCAGCAGATGGAAACATGAAGTGCTCCAAAATCTCCTGATAGCTAGCTGCATTGACCCTGCCCTTGATAAAACACAGTGGACCAACACCAGCAGCTGACATGGCACCCCAGACTATCACTGACTGTGGGTACTTGACACTGGTACTTGATGATTAGGTTAATAGCTCGTTTAGAGACCCTTTTCATGATATGCTAATTTTTTGAGATAGGAATTTTGGGTTTTCATGAGCTGTATGCCAAAATCATCAGTATTAAAACAATAAAAGACCTGAAATATTTCAGTTGGTGTGCAATGAATCTAAAATATATGAAAGTTTAATTTTTATCATTACATTATGGAAAATAATGACCTTTATCACAATATGCTAATTTTTTGAGAAGGACCTGTATATATATATCTGCACGCTTTCATAATAAATACATTTTGAAACCTATGAGATAGCAGGCTGGTGTATTATATGGTATGCAGTATGTCAAGCATATATTTGGAGCGTGGAGGAGGAAAGATTATAGTTCACAGCACTTATAACATAGTGTATATAGATAGTTGAAAGCACATATTCTCATATTTAAAACTCGCCAACATTTTTTCATCAATTCATCCTTGTCTGCTGTTGAGGACATAAAAATGAATGATTTGATTAAAATACTAAAATGCAGCATAATCAATGGCAAGAGCGAGTAGAAGAGAGTAGCAGCAAAAGAATGTGCATGTAATTTATACAGAACAAGATTGCCATGTAGACTGTGCATATACTTCATATGTAAAAGAGCATAAACCTCTATTTGAATAATGAGGCAAAAAAGGGAAGCTACACACACTTTTTTAGAAAGCCTTGCTAACTGCACAAGAACATTCCTTGTGAATGAATGAATAAACAACTGAATAACTTGCGCATGCCCTTTAATTTTATTCTGTCTCACCATATAAGGATATTTGTGACTGTTCTGTTGGTTGAGTCTATGCACTAGTTCCCGTGTGCATGATTTTCAGATGAACTGTGATTTTATAAAGTGGGATGCGTTCAGTAACAAATCGTTCCAAGGATAATTTAGGAAATCTTTGTACATTCACATTAAAAATAATTTTACAAACGTCTTTATAAGTGAATGTCCTTTGACATCACATGTTTTGTAAGAGGAACTAAATGCACTCAGTTATGAAATAACAAATTTGTGCATTTGCATTTTCAATTGTGGTGCATGTTGCTGAAGCTTGAGAAGACTTCATAAGATTTGGAATGTGGCGTTTAAGTTATTTGTACTAAATTTATGGTGCTTTTATCATGCTTTTTTTAAGTTTTTGGAGCTTGACAGATCCTGGTCAATGTAAGCTTTTGTTGTTTGGAAAAGAGCAGTGTGAACACTGCCTAACGTCTCATTTTGTGTTCCACAGAAGAGAGAAAATCATACAAGTCTGGAACAACATGAGGATAAATGATGACAAACTTTTAATTTTTAAGTGAACTATTCCTTTAATGTCACATTTTATCTTATATAACAACACTGAAAAAACAGACTTGTGATCACAGCAATTCTTTAGTTCTCCCGTCACTCCTACAATACTTAGGACTGAACCTACAACCTTTGTGTTAGCAGCCCTTTAACCCTAAAGCTCCCACCCACACCTTTAGCACAAATATTGCATTATTTCAAATGTGTGGGCTGCACAGATCAGGACTGGGTGAATAGCTACTTCAAGTATTATTGAAACAAAACAGATGAAAGTCGTGAGCAACATGCAGTTGTGCTGAGAGCTGCAAGCTCATACAAGCCTCTCAGGGATAATTTCTTTGTCAATTATGAAGCATAAATTCATGTACGTTTGAAGTCAGAAATTTACATACACTTAGGTTGAAGTCATTAAAACTAATTTTTTAACCACGCCACAGATTTAACATAAGCAAACTATAGTTTTGGCAGGTTGTTTAGGACCTCTACTTTATGCATGACACAAGAATTTTCCAAATTTTTTTACAGACAGACTGAGTTACTTTTAATTGACTATATCACAATTTCAGTGGGTCAGAAGTTTACATACACTAAATTAACTATGCCTTTAAGCAGCTTGGAAAATTCCAGAACATTTTTATGTCAAGTCTTTAGATGATTAGCCAATTAGCTTCTGATAGCTTCAATTGGAGGTGTGCCTGTGGATATATTATAAGGCCTACCTTCAAATTCAGTGCCTCTTTGACCTCATGGGAAAATCAAAAGAAAAAAACCAAGACCTCAGAAAAAAATTGTGGACCTCCACATGTCTGGTTCATCCATGGGAGTGATTTCCAAATGTCTGAAATTAGCACGTCTATCTATACAAACAATAGTACGCAAGTATAAACACCATAGGACCACACAGTCATCAAACCCCCTAGCGATGAACGTATTTTGGCGTGAAAAGTGCAAATCAATCCCAGAACAACAGCAAAGGGCCTTGTGAAGATGCTGGAGAAAATAGGTAGACAACTATCTATATCCACAGTAAAACAAGTCTTATATCGACATAACCTGGAAGAAGCCACTGCTCCAAAACTGTCATAAAGCCAGACTACAATTTTCAAGTGCAAATGGGGACAAAGATCGTACTTTTTGGAGAAATGTCCTCTGGTATAATGAAACAAATGACCATTGTTATGTTTGGAGGAAAAAGGGTGAGGCTTGCAAGCTGAAGAACACCATAACAACAGTGAAGCATAGGGGTTGCAGCTTCATGTTGTGGGGGTGCTTTGCTGCATGAGGGACTGGTGCACTTCACAAAATAGATGGCATCATGAGGAAATTATGTGTATATATTGAAGCAACATCTCAAGACATCAGCCAGAAAGTTAAAGCTTGGTTGCACATGTCTTCCAAATGGACAAACATACCTCCAAAGTTGTGGCAAAATGGCTTAAGGACTACAAAAGGTACTGGAATGGCCATCACAAAGCCCTGACCTTAATCAGACATAAAATTTGTGGGCAGAACTGAAAAAGCATGTGCGAGCGAGGAGGCCTAAAAACCTGACTCAGTTACAACAGTTCTGTCTGGAGGAATGGGCCAAAATTCCAGCAACTTATTGTGAGAATCTTGTGGAAGGCTACCCAAAATGTTTGACCAAGTTAAACAATTTAAAGGCAATGACACCAAATACTAACAAAGTGTATGTAAACTTCTGACCCACTGGGAATGTGATCAAAGTAATAAAATCTGAAATAAATCATTCTCTCAACAATTATTCTGATATGTCACATTCTTAAAATAAAATTGTGATCCTAACTGACCAAAGACCGGACATTTTTTCTACAATTAAATGTCAGGAATTGTGAAAAACTGAGTTTAAATGTATTTGGCTAAGGTGTATGTAAACTTCTGACCTCAAATGTATTTGTGAATGTCTGTGTGTTTATTTGATCTTTGAGGGTTTGCACTGCAAAAAAAAACAAAAAAAAAAACTTATTTTCCAGTAAAATTATCTGAACATCCTAAAATGACTTCGATTCAGACCAACTTGCTAATGAAACATTTAGACAATTTGTGAACCATTTTCATCTGTTCATTATCTCAAAAGGATCATTCACAGGGGGCCTGAGTAGCTCAGCGAGTATTGATGCTGACTACCACCCCTGGTGTCATGAGTTCAAAGCCAGAGTGTGCTGAGTGACTCCAGCTAGGTCTCCTAAGCAACCAAATTGGCCCGGTTGCTAGGGAGGGTAGAGTCAAATGGGGTAACCTCCTCATGGTCGCTTTGATGTGGTTCTCGCTTTCAGTGGGGCACATGGTGAGTTGTGAGTGGATACCACGAGGAGAATAGCACGAGGCTCCACACGCGCAAGTGTCCATGTTAACGCACTCAACAAGCCACGTGATAAGATGCGCAGATTTACGGTTCGTCTATCACCACCCGGATTGAGGTGAGTCACTACGCCACCACGAGGACTTGGAGCGCATCGGGAATTGGGCATTCCAAATTGGGGAGATAGGGGAAAAAAAAAAAAAAAAGAATGATTCACTCTTTGAACATCACTATGGCTTGTGAGCAAGTTTACTCTACAACAGGAAAACTTATATTCTACTTTAGAAATTTCCATGATTCATTAAATTCCATGACTTTTTATCACAATTTAAAAATTCCCTGATATTTCCCGGTTTTCCATGACTGTGATCTTGAATTAATTATATTTTGTCTTATTTTTTTTTTTATGTTTCAACCATAAACCTAACAAAAAGCCAATGGAGTAAGAAATTATACCTCAATGGATAGTTTTCCCAAAAAAAAAAATAATTATCTACCAGCTGGCTCCCGTTACATATCCATTCACTTGTTTTGTCTAAAAGAGCATAATAAGAAGGTCTGCTAAATAATTTCTTCAGTGTTACATGCAAGAAAGAAAGTAAGAATGGTTTTGGAATGTCATTTTTGTGTAAACAATCTCTTTTCAGATATTTTCTATGAATGCAGGACTTATTATTTTACAAACTTTTGCTTCAAAAATAAATGTACAGATATTTTGTTTTAAGGATGTTTAGACATTTTTACTGGAAAACAAGACAAAAATACAGTGTAGTGCAATTCATATTTTGCAGTGTGAGACAGTGGTTTATAAAGCATGTTTATCCCCAGTTTCTTACCTGAGAGCTGTCCTCCGCACCTGTAAGTCTGTTGACTGACTGATCTTACTCTGATCTGCTGCCCTCTGCATCTGGCTCTCGATGATCTATAAGAGAAAAGCCAGGGTAATTGTCCTAAAAGCATAGAATCAGAAATCTCTGGTATCTGTCTAAGAGGAAGATGTTTTTTTTTTACCTCTCTCATGCAATTAATGTAATGATATCGGCTTTCATCCTGTGTTGTCTTCTCCCTAAATGTCCTCACTTCCTGTATACAGTAAGAGCAGGACATTTAATCACTGTCTAATCATTAAAACATCTTGTGTTTTACCCTATGCTGCTAAGTTATTAGGGATGAACCAGTCCATGTTGACCCATAATACCTGTTCTAGCTTTGATCTGTTGCTCTCCAGTCCAGCGGCACAGGTGTCATACTGAGCCTTTTTTTGCTCATACACTGGAGCCAGCTCCTGTTTTAAGAAACAAAAGAAAAGGGAATGTGATTCTGACAGTAACATTTAGAGCTGATAAGCTGATTGGCTATTTGAAGTTGGAGTTTCTCAGTATGGAAGAAACAAATAAATGGCTTTGTATCTCCAGTATCTCACTGACGTTAAACATTCTCTCACCGCATGCTCCTGTCTCAGACCTCGAAGGTCCTTTATCAGTGGAGAAAGAGCAGACTTCTTCTCTGCTATCATTGAATTCAGCTTCTTTACCTGAAAGAAACACAAAGCTTCTTCATTACAGAAGATCATCAATTAAGAGACAATGAACAAACAACACCTTTTAGCTTTAAAGAACACAATTTAGTTTGTTTTAACTGTGATTCCTTAAGCATGCAGTATATTGTAGTTAGACTCAGCTTTTGCCCAAATAGATTCTACTGACTCAGTGTCTGGTCAAAATGAGAGTACATCTCAATTGGGAGTGAACTGTATTTAGGGAATATCAGAGAAATTGTGCATCTATTATATAATATGTGAACACTATACGAAAAAAGTCTTTAAAATTTGAGCCAGTGCACTCTCCTCCTGCTCACCATTTCAGACATGTCATCCAGCGTTCGTCCCTTCATCTCATCCAGATCGCTCTTGATAGTTGAAACTCTCTCCAGCTCTTCCTGAGTATCGCTGTAGCCCGAGATTCCCCGCTGAGCCTCAAGAGATTGCTGAACACAAGAACACAAACAATTCTTTAATAGAACAAATATTTATTCCACTCACAAATTAAATTAGATTAGGTTCCTAAAAGGCCTCTCGGTTCGATTATTTGCTTGTGGTAAACAATATATGATTCCGCAAATCAATATTTTTGCTGCAAGCTGCATAATTTCAGCACACGAAACAAAACAGGATTTATAATAGAAGAAAAACAAATAAGACTTCTAACATCATAGCTACAATCTTAAAGATTAAATCAAAATTGACCCTGTTTAATTTTATAATATTTTTCACTGGTCATAATGCACACAATTCATAAAGGTATATTACTAGAAAAATTACTTTTCTCTTCTGCAGTCTTAAACAAGGTTGTGTGGGCAGGATAATACAAAATTATATTAAAAAGGCAGTTGTTTTGACATGCTAATTCAGTGCAATTAATTATAGAAAAAATATCATGTTAAAAATTAAGGACCATGGTTAGTAATACTCCTAACTTCGGAGCATTTTATGTTTGAAGTACCACCTGTTTTCAGCAGGGGGCAGTAAACAAAACTCCAGCAGTATAGGCAACGTGCAGCTGGACAGACAACAAACCGCCTCAGTCTTGCTTGACACCAGTGCCAGCACAAGATGAGAAAGCATCTTGCATTCAAAATCAACTGCACAGAGCAAAATGGACACCTCTGGACTTTTGGTTAATGATAGGCTAATGTTCATTAATATGGAAATGAGCAATATATTGCCTTCTAAAGCCACTTTTTGTATTGTCTTAAAAAATCTTTGTATTAAAATGCTTTATTCGTCAGCCACAATTTTATGAATTATATGTATAATATATATTATATTTATAAATTATTTAAATATAGTTATTTTCATTTAGTTAATGGGAAAGTCATGTAAATAAATCCATTCAAAATTAAGCCAATATTATCATAGCCATCCATTAGCGATCCGATCACACCCAGATCAATAAAATCAAGTCTCATAGTATTATTTCCCAATGAATATTCTGTTTTACTCAGAAATACATCACTGATGTTAAATGCATATCGAATGAGGTTTCAAGTTGACTTCACATTTCTTTTTTGTTTGCGATCACAAACCTTTGATTTAACACAAATCTTTATGAATTTGTGCAAGGCCAGTATCGAGTTAAACACTTTCTGCAGGGTCATGCTTGCACTGACAGCCAGGACTCAGTGCCACAAATGCAAAGCATTTTGTTCTCTGGGTACAGAATGGACTTCACAGGTCAAGCTCATCGGAGTGGTCATTTTAGTGGTTTTTATTATAGAGCGAAAATCTGCTGAGCACATTTTATCCTGAGGAGATTATATGACGAATCAAATTCTGATGCCTCAGTACAATTTGGCAAATCTGTGAATTAGTTTGAGACAAATATCAATTGAGCATACTGGATAGTAATTTCTTTAAAAAAATACTATTTTAATTTAATAAACAAAACAGAGTTGGACTGGACAGTGTTGGAAAAGCAGCCAACAAGTGTTTAGCATACATGTGAACTCCTTCAATACGGTTTAAAAAGGCAAAAGTCTAAGAGCAGCAAGCATGGCTAATTTAATGGTTTAACAGCTGTAGTCATTACATAATACCCATACATTCATTTGTGTTCATAGTTTTCATGATTTTACTGTAATTCTACAATGTGGAAAGTCCAAACTTTTGATTCGCAGTGTAAGTTTGATCTGTCCTCATGCAAGATGTGGGGTTATAACTTATTGGCTCAGAAACGTATTTGCCCCCTTCCTGATTTCTTCTATGTTTGTATATTTTTCATACTAAATTGTTTTAGATCTTCAAAAGAGATATAACAAAAAAAAAAAGGCAAACGGAGTAAAAACGAAATACAGTTTTAAAATATTTATATTTTATTGAAGCAAAAAAGTTATCTAACACCTATGTCACCCATGTGAAAAACAAACTGCCCTCTTAAACTTAATAGCTGGTTGTGCCAACTTTAGCAGCAACAACTGCAACCAAATGGTTCCAATAGCTGGAGATCAGTCTTTCGCAACGCTGTGGTGGAAATGTGTCCCACTCTTCTTTGCAGCCGCAAATCAGGACTTTGACTAGGCCACTCCAAAACTTAAATTTAGCTTCTTTTGAGCCATTCAGAGGTGGACTTACTCCTATGCATTGGATCATTGTCTTGCTGTATAATCCAGTTGCACTTGAGCTACAACTCACGGACTGATGACCAGATGTTCTCTTTTAATATTTTCTGGTAGACAGCAAAATGTATGTTTCCCTCAATTATTGCAAGTCACCATGGCAACCACCACCATGCTTGACAGCAGGTATGATGTTCTTTTTGTGGAATTGTGTGTTTGTTTTACGCCAGATGTAACAGGACCCGTCTTCCAAACAGTTCCACTTTCGACTCATCAGTCCACAGAACATTCTCCCTAAAGGTTTGAGGCTCATCAAGTTGTACTTTGGCAAAATTCAGACAAGCCTTAATGTTCTTCTGGTTTAGCAATGGTTTTCGCCTCACCACTCTTCCATGGATGGCATTTTTGGCCAGTGTCTTTCTTATTGTGGAGTCACAAACAATGAACTTTATTGATGCGAGAGAGGTCTGAAGTTCCTTGGATGTTGTCCTTAGCTTTTTTGTGACTTCCTGGATGAATCGTGGCTGTGCTCTTGGCGGAATTTTGGAAGGTCGGCCACTTCTGGGAAGGCTCACTACTGTGCCAAGTTTTCTCCATTTGGAGATAATGGCTCTCACTGTGGTTCTTCGGAGTCCCAGAGCCTTTGAAATAGCTTTGTAACCCTTCCCAGATTTATGTATTTCAATCACCTTTTTCCTAATTATTTCTGGAATTTCTTTTGATCTTGGCATAGTGTGCTACTGGGTGAGACATTTTAGCCAACCTCATGCTGCTAAAAAAGTTATATTTAGTGGTTGATTTGATTAAACATGGCTGGCAGTAATCAGGCCTTGGTGTGTCTAATCCAGCTGAACCCCATTAGTAATGCTGTTTAATAGATTTGGGAATTTAGTAACTAAGGGGGCAAATACTTTTTAACACAGGCCCAGTTGTATTGGATAACATTTTAGCTTCAATAAATAGCATTATCATTTAAAAACTGTATTTTGTGTTTACACAGACTGCCTTAGTTTTATGTTATGAGTATGAGCAATGCACAAAAACAGAAGAAATCTGGATGGGGAAAAATACTTTTTCAAAGCACTGATACTGATGCACTCTGCACATGACATGACATGTGGAGGGTAACAGCCATACTGGCAGGGGTCTGACTGATGCCCAGGCTGCAAGCTTCGTTTGAGTGAATGAGAGCAACAAAAGATCAGGTGCCAAGAGGAGGTGTAGCCCAGGCTCAACCACACAATGGAGGAGGAAAATTGTCCAGCTCCAAAAAAAGGTGTCGGACTCAGACAGGGAGCAAATGTTGTGATCACAAATAGCCCCAGCTCAGCCTTTCACAGGCAGGGAGCGTTCAGAGGTGTGAAGTCATTTCCAGGAAGGTGCCGTAACTTCAACTTTAATGCAATTTGAATAGGCAGAGAGGGGTAAGAGGAAGGTTGATCCTGTACTAATGCATGTAAGGTGGTGGAATGATGTGCTGAAATGACACTAGTTGAAACACTACTGATATAAGCAGAAAAAAGGTGATCTGTGGAGGCTTGCTTGGCAAAGATAATGAGTTGGTCACACATCATAATGTATTGGGTTTACAAAGAAATGGACATGGGTTACACAATCGTGAAATCACAGAGACACACAGGTTTAATATTAGAGGCTATTAGAGACTTGGGAGCAGTGAAGGATGAAGCATCCACAGCTTTTCATTTAATGGAATAGTTCACCCAAAAATTTTAATTTTCTCATTTCTCAATTTACTCACCCCCCTGGTATCCCAGATGTGTGTGACTTTCTTTCTTTTTCAGAACACAAACAAATATTTTTAGATGAGATCTCAGATCTGTAGTTCCATACAATGCCAGTGAATGGTGATCAGACCTATGTTGCTCCAGAAATCACATAAAGGAAACAGAAGTAATCCATAAGACTCCAGTGGTTAAATCCATGTCTTCAAAAGTGATATAATAGGTGTGGGCGAGAAATGAATAAAAATGTACCTCCTTTTTCCCTCTAAATCTCCACTTTCACTTTTACATCTGAAAGTCACATGTGGTGCCTGTTTAGTTTCACTTTCACATCTGAAAGTGAAAGTGGAGATTAGAGTAAAAAAGGACTTAAATAATGTCCTTAAGATATGGATTTAAACACTGGAGTCATATAGATTACTTTTATGTTTCCTTTATGTGATTTTTGGAGCTACAAATTCTGATCACCATCCCCTTGCAATGTTTAGACCTAGAGACCTAAGATATTTTTCTAAAAATATTCATTTGTGTTCTGCTGAAGAAAGAAAGTCTGGGATGGCATGAGGGTGAGTCAATGATGAGAGTTTTCATTTTTGGGTGAACTATCCCATTAAACAAATAAGACCAATTCCCTTTCATACCAATTGTGTACCACACACCAGAGCCCTGTTTTCAAGCAGACTCGGGTGCAGCTCCTTGAATTTAACCAAGTTTAGAAAAACACGTTTACATCAACCTAATAAACCAAACTCTGATGTCTTACTCTGACTCAGGTCTGAAGCTAAAGTTCCAGTGCAAAAACACTAGAGTTTTAATGTGCAAGAATAAAGAATAATGTGGAATTGAGGTGTAGGACTGCGTTGAGGGTCTGTGTATTTACCAGCTGCTGTTGTCCAGCTGTGTGTTGTTCTTTCAGGATCTCTTCAGTCCTCTGGAGAACACCATACTCCATCTTCAGTTCAAACATTTCCTGGCGTTTCTTCTTATACGTGCTGCTCTTGCCACGCAACTTGGCCACATAACGCTTAAACTAAAACAGAACAAAGAGGGAAGAGCCAAAAATCTTAATCAAGAGATAAAAATGCATGAACAGTAAACACTCAGAAAGTACTTGGGAAAAACTCATAGACACTAAATGCTAGGAGTCACAATGCTCATCTGTGATGGAAAATAGTAAAAATACCCAGAAAAACTCATGGATAATTTGAAAAAAAGTAATGCAAATACATTTTTAAGTAATACTTTAAAATCAATTGAAATACTCATAGAAAGTAATAATGAAAAAAATACCCAGAAAAAATTACATCAATAGTAAATACTCAAAAAAACTAATGGACTTCAACTACTAATACCCAGGAAAAACCATGGACAGTAAATACTCAAATACTCAGAAAAGCCTTAAATGCTCAGATTTGGAACTGGTTTCTTTCTTTTTAAAATACCAGAACCGAAAGTCATGAAAATCATATGGTTTCGTTATTTTATGTGTGTTCATGTTTCTTTTTTTGTGTGTGTATGTGAATTAAATTTTTTATGGATTCCTGTATTAAACAAAGAAAAGCAAAAAAATACAAACAGAATCAATATTTAACCCTCACTAATATTAAGGGACTCCAATAGACTCAATGTAAAATCTTTAATTGCTAAAGACGCACCCTTGCATCTCTAGATGCAGACTTGATGTTATTTAGAATCCTAGCCCATACTCCCTCCTCCAATACCAAGTGTAAATCTTTCTCCCATAATCTCTTAAGAGAAGTTGAAGTTCCATCCCCCAGACTCTGAATTAGCAGGGAGTAATACACTGATGCCTCATGACCTTTTAAAAAAGCAGCAATCAACACTCCCAGAGTATCTGCCAATTTAGGGGGATGTAAACTACTCCCAAAAACAGTATAGAGCAGGTGGTGCAGCTGTAAATATTTGAAGAACTGAGATCTGAGAATCCCAAAATGTTGAACCAAATTTTCAAAGGATCTCAACAATCCAATCTCATATAGTTCACAGAGTGTAGTAACACCCCTCCAGATCCACTCTCTCAGGTGGAAGAGACCAATAAGCCAAATGTCTGAGACTGCATGCATATTAATAAAACAAAATCTTGGGTATGCCTAGCCCACCTTTATCAATTGGCCTATGTAATTTATTTAAATGTAATCTGGGAAATTTACCATTCCAAATGAACGACTTCACTATGCTATCAAATTGCTTGAAATAAGACAGGGGGACATCTATAGGGAGAGATTGTAACAGGTAGTTCAATTTAGGAATACAATTAATTTTAATAACATTAACCTTCCCAATCATATATAAATGTAATGAAGCCCACCTGCCCACATCGCTCGAAAACCTTTTTATTAAGGGGTGAAATTGAACTCAGACAAATTTTCTGGGAATAAAATGCCGAAACACTTAATGCCCTGTTTGGGCCACTGAAAGGTGCCTGGCTGAAAAGCCGTTATTGGGCAGTAAGTAGGCTGTCAGTGCCAAAGCTTCAGATTTAGACAGAATTTAATCTGTATCCTGAGAATTTAGAAAAGGCATAGATCTAGTGGGTTTGCAGAAGAACAATAAAATATCATCAGCATAAAGCAATAGCTTATGTGCCATACCTCCCGCCGCCACCCCTGGAAAATCATCTTACCCTCTTATCGGGGCTGCTAATGGTTCCAGGGCAAGACAGAACAATAATGGGGAAAGAGGGCAACCCTGCCGGGTGCCCCTATCCAGAGTAAAATAATCTGAAATGGATCTATTTGTTTGTACCGCTGCTACCGGGTATCTATAAAGTAACTTAATCCATCCAATAAAAGTATTCCTGAACCTGTATATTTCCAAAATCTTAAAAAGATAAAAGCAATCCACAACAGATGAAATGAGGGACTTCTCTATCATTCTAGAATAAATCTTATGGATAGAAGAAACACATGTATTGTCCCTACCAGATGGGTTCAAAAGTCTCCAAATATCTGTAAGACCAAGAATTTTACACATCCTGTGAAGCGTCAATGTTGCTCTAGGAGGCTTGCACACTTTTTCTTCACTATGATCAAGGATTGAGTCCATCAAAAGATTAAAGTCTCCTCCCAATATTATAACATTAAAGGTGTCAGTGACTTGCAACATCACTTCAAGATCTATAAAAAAGCCCTGTTTCCTAGGACAGTCAAGTGAATGTTCAGTGAGTCAGGTCCACTTGGCTGCAAAGTGAGTGCTACGCAATGACTTACTCATTCCCTTGACTTTATAAAGGACAATGCTTGTTGGGGACAAGTAAATATTTTGTGACCATCCTTAGCATCTATTCTCAATCTGGCTGGGAACTTCAGTGTAAAAGCAACCCTTTTTCCCTTTGTCTTTATAGAACAATTATGAAACAGAGTGCATCGAATCTCTTTTAAAATAATTAAAAACGATCAAAGTGCACAGAGCTTGCCATTCACACGTTCGACCCACGCATGGCGTCACATGACTCCCTGTGGTAATGTTTCTTGAACGTGCATTTTTCCACAGATGCATATTAAAATGATCTTAACTATATTTCCTGCTGGGCTATTCAGTGGCAATGATGCCCTCTACTGAATCTTCTGTGCAAAGCACACAGATCGTGAACAATGTAGTCCGATTCATTTGAGCCTGTTCTTTTGAATCTATAGCATGACCAGTGTAGTGCAGTTCTCAAATGAATCAAAAAGTCAGTTTGATTCTAAAGCACATTTTTGTTTTTATAGATTTTTTATTGAATCTATAGTTACAGTAGGACCAATTATTGAATGGCATTTTTGCCCTTAAAAAGTCTTTGAAATGTCATTAAAAAGTTTGTGTAAACACAACTTTTGCAAGAATTATATTACATTTATCTCTAATTTGTTATATCTGATCTGTTGAAATCTGAAATTATCTCATCATTTGGAAGACTGCTGAGGGCAGTAAATGAAATGAAAATTGCTTTATTATTTCCAAATATTTCTTCCTCAAACGTAAGAGTCTTTAATGGAACCGTTAATACGTTGGAATCATTAAGAGGAATCAAAATCAGTACCGGAATCATTCAATTCCTCATGAATTCCATCCCTATTCATGGACAGTAAATACTCAAAAACAAAAACTCACTAACAGTAAGTGTTACTAAGAAATGTATATTAAGAGAGTACAACTCTCCTAGACAACTCATGTACAATAAATACTCAAGACACTGAAAAGGAACTCCAACACCATAAAAGATGGCCAAAAGAATCTGCTGTGCTATGAGACAAAGAGAGATTGGATATTGCAGAAGAGATAAACACAGATAACAGATACAATGAATGAGTATATACCACCAATCAAAGCAAACAGAGCACAGCCGCTGTCTCCCACAGGAAAATAGTACCACATTAGGTGTGTGTGCATGTACAAAGTTATGGGGTGCAATCAGACAAAGTCAGGGGAACATTTTAGCCATTGGCCATTTTTGAAAGATAGCTTTGAGAAATGAGGGTGTGTGAAGAAGGGGTAAACCAGGGTGCTGCTGGGACATCTCTGTGCATTGCAACTAAAGAAACCTGAGCTTGCAGGCATGTGGCCAGAGTGACAAAAAACATCTTCATCTGGCAGCTCGCTCCATGGCTCAGGCTATTCTTCTGTTGGTACTGCCAAAGGCTTTAAATGTTGAGAGGCACCAGAGAGCAAACTCAGAAACTACACAATGTGCTGTATGTCGCTTGGGGCATGCAGAGATTGTGTGTGAGAGTTTATGCTTTGTGTATTTTGGGACAGAAGGTCAGACAAGGTTGGAGGGTTTGCGAGGGGGGTCAGCAATAATTCAGTGTTGTTCTCTTGAGTTCTCAAACAGTCAAGTAGTAACAAATGAGCATTGTGGTAGGGGTGGAGGGCGGGCTGGGCTGGGTCATGATGCTACACACCCAGCCCCTTATCAGGCTATTCAAGCCTCTGAGAGGGATAAAGGCCAACCGGAGATGACGGTGCGAGAGAGAGAGAGAGAGAGAGAGAGAGAGAGAGAGAGAGAGAGAGAGAGATAGATAGATTTACGGGCAGCTGCCTGACACCTGTGTGTGTTTGTGTCTTTTGGTTCAGTTCTTCATTAAACTATTATTTATATTGACAAGCCGGTTCTCGCCTCTGCCATCCACCAAAAACACAGCAGGGCGTTCCGTCTGCCAGGGGCCGGAGGACTGCCTCCGATCCGCCCGGGGAGACATGGCTTAGAGGGTGGAGGAGTGGCCGAGGACCAAGCTACGGCGTATCAGAGAACCGGCGAGTAAGGTTTTTTTTTCTCCTCTCTCTCTCCCACTGCCGCTCAGTGTTGGCCTTTCCCTTTTTTTTACATTTTACTGTGTTTTTTGGGTGGCACTTCACTGTTACAGTGAGTACCCGCTGTTTTTAATTATTATTGTTTTTCTCTCCTCCGTACCCTCCAAGATTCAGGAAGGTGGGTATGACCTGCCGGCAGACACTCCACTGAGGAAAACAAAGTGGCCTCACCCAGAGAAAACACAGGGACCTGGGTTTAATTCATTTGGGTCACAGATGAGTCTAAATTTGTGTCCCACTGCTCCAAAATCCTCTCTTCCCAACAGGTTCCAACTTGCATAATGTGCAACAAGTTGACCATTTACATTTATGCATTAGGGAGAGGCTATTTTCCCCCAAGCAATGCAGTCACAGTACATTCTACCAGGATGTGTTCCCTGGAAATCAAACCAATGACCCTTACATTGTAAGCACAATGCTCTACCACTTGAGCTACAGTAGACCATACATGGGTATTATTGTGCATCTCAGCAGCACAGACGTGCACATCCCTGTCACATCTAGACATACACACACACACACACACTCTCGCTATAGTTTCAGCTATCCATCACTTGGCTGTTTACGTTCACAGTTGGATGGCCATGGCCAGAAATTAGCATTATCGCAGGGAGGCAGATAAAAATCGCAGGATGTCCAGGATGGGAAAAGGAAAGGGCTATTTTAAACAGGGTGCCGCTCTATCTGCTTGGCCTGCCAATATTTCTGCACCAGGGCGGGCTGAGAATGAAACATCTGCAGAGTGCAGACCGACAGCAAAGAAGGACAAGACAGCTCACAGGTCTCAGACACAGACCTGCTCATCATAAACAGTAACTGTGGGATATATCCTGGTTAAAACTGTAAAAGGCTGCTGCTTTCGAACTAGATTGTAAAAAATTTACAAAATGCAATATGATGTCACAGATTAAGTGCTGATGAAATGAGTCCCTGATATTTGCATAAACAGAGACACGTTTGTTAATCATACATAATCATGATAAGATTAACTTTTTAGAGCGAGACCACATTCAAACTCACATTTCAAAATAAATAATATTAATGGAAGCATATTTTACATCTTTTTTCCCTCTGAAGCCGATTTAAAATGTTAGCAGGCACAAAAACATATAGTTTTACATGACCGGTATACACTGATCAGCCACAACATTAAAACCACCTGCCAAATATTGTAAAGGTCCCACCCAAACAGCGCAAACCTGCAATGCAGAATAGCATTTCCAACTGCAGAACTGCTGCTCACTGGATGTTTTTTGTTTTTGGCACCATTCGTAGTAAATTCTAGAGACTGTTGTTTGAGAAAATCCCAGGAGATCAGCAGTTACAGAAATACTCAAACCAGCCCTTCTCGCACCAACAATCATGCCACAGTCCAAATCACTGAGATCACATTTTTTACCCATTCTGATGGTGGATGTGACATTAACTGAAGCTCCTGACCCACATCTGCATGATTTTACGCACTGCACTGCTGCCACATGATTGGCTGATGATCTCCTGGGATTTTCACACACAACAGTCTCTAGAATTTACTCAGAATGGTGACAAAAAACAAAAACACACAGTGAGTGGGAGTTCTGCATATGGAAATACCTTGTTGATGAGAGAGGTCAACAGAGAATAGCCAGACTGACAAAGTCTACAGTAACTCTGTACAATTATGTTGAGGCTGGTGCTTTTTTGGCTGCAGAGGGGGACCTATACAATATTAGGCAGGTGGTTTTAATATTCTGGATGATCAGTGTATAAAGTGTATATGAGTGTCAGAGACAATATTTGCCCCCTGGATTTGATTTTCAGGGGCATTTTGAACCTTTATGTGGGCATTTTTCCCTAACCTTTTAAATGGTAAAAGGTCTACACTTATATAGCGCTTTTTTATCCTTAGAGGTTACCAAAGCACTTTACACTGTGTCCCAATCACCCATCCACACTTACATTCACACACCAATGGCGACAGAGCTGCCATGCAAGGCGCTAGCCTGCCATTGTCCTTGTCTTGCCCAAGGACACTTCGGCATGTGGAGTCGTGTGGGCCGGAATTCGAACCACCAACCCTGTGATTGGTAGCCGATCCGCTCTACCACCTGAGCCACAGGCGCCCCGAACAAAACATAAACTGTGTCTCAACCGTTTGTCAAATGCGTACATCAATTTAATCAATTAATTTAATTAATTCATCAAGACCGATAATTTGTTACCTCCTACCTTTATTACCATATATATATATATCTGAAGTGGGGGGCCTGGGTAGCTCAGCAAGTATTGACGCTGACTACCACCCCTGGAGTCGCGAGTTCAAATCCAGAGCGTGCTGAGTGAATTCAGCCAGGTCTCCTAAGCAACCAAATTGGCCCAAATGCTAGGGAGGGTAGGGTAACATGGGATAACCTCCTCGTGGTCGCTACAATGTGGTTCTCGCTCTCAGTGGGGCACGTGGTGTGTTGTGCGTGGATGCTGCGAGAATAGCGTTGGCCTCCACACGCACTACATCTCCACAGTAAAGCGCTCAACAATCCATGTGATAAGATGCTTGGATTGATGGTCTCAGATGCGGAGGCAACAGAGATTCATCCACCGCCACCCGCATTAAGTCACTACGACACCATGAGGACTTGAGGCGCATTGAGGCGCATTGGAATTAGGCATTCCAAATTGGGGAGAAAAAGGGGAGAGAAAAAAAGAACTAAATAAAAAAAACTGAAGAATTCATTACAACACTTTTTGAGGGCATTTTTGCCCCAAGTCCCCCTTCATATCTGAACCTGCCATATACAGTATATAGTTTTAATAGTTATGGGGGGGCTTTTATAATGAACATGTACTGTCTTGAGGCAATGTCTCTATCAAAAAGGAGATTGACTCTTTTAACTCTTAGGAGGGACTACCATTTCTATAGCTTTCATGCAGCGCATCATTGTGTCCTGGATGATGTGTGTGTGTGTGTGTGTGTGTTCAATACCTCATCACCCCGGATCAGCTCCATGCCGCCCCGCTCTCGTGTCTGACTGCTCTTCATGTTCAGTTTTCTCTCTATAGCTGCCAGCTCCTCACGGGCCTCCTGCAACTCCTCCACCTTGGTCTCCTTCTTACGGACTATAATAGCGGCCTAAAAAAGGCAATTCATAGCATTTTAAAGTTACTCTTTTGAAGCGTCATGCAGTTCTACTGGCATTGAAACGGGAGAGATGACAAGAAACAACTGAGAGACGCCAAGGGAACTGTATCGGGACACAATACAAGCAGGATTTGAACCCCTGTCTCTTACTTGAGCACCAGAGCTAAAAAAAATTATAATTAAACATGAAATATTGACATGAATCTAAATTGAGGAAATCAATATAATTGACTACAACTCTGACAACATCACTATTTTCAGCATCTGAGAAGCAAGTTCAACACAGGTGACCAATTTTGCTTCATTTCTTTGATGCCTCCTCAAATGTATGCTCTAGTCGATTTTGTGTTTTGACCATTTGTGAACTGTTAAACTCCATCTTGTTTACCATGCTTTGTGGGTGTGGCTTTTTTGCTGTGTCATCACCATTAATATCTATACAACCAATGTGTTTATGATTAAATTACTACTAGGGCACAAAATTGTTTACTAGAGCACAAAGTTCTTCATAGGTCTAGCCTCTTAGTTTTGCTCTCAAAGTGCACGAGATTGATGCATTTAATTTTAAAATGTACAAAATGTTCTTATGGGGGTGCATGCCCCTGGACCACCCTAGAGGGTCCAAGGTCCACCCACCCACAGTCTCACAAAATCCTTTGGGAAACACTGAATTTAAAAGATACATGGGACAACAGAACAATCTTTCCATATGGCCATGAAGGCCAGAGGTCACATGATCACCCATACCCTGTTTCCATTCAGGGCAGCTTGGGCCTCAATGGCTTATGTGGCAAACACTAAATCACACTGATTAAAGATTAAAGACAAAATAAATCTGACCTATCAGGAAAATTGTGAAGAGCAAGACATGTTCTAGTTTTCAAAGACATTTAAAATGGGTGAGAAAAGAGAAAGAGAGATGACACCAGACCTGCTGTTTAAACAGAGAGAGTTTATCATCCATCGGGTCATTCTGCATCATTCTTTTCTCAATCAGCTGGTTGATCTCTGTGTTGGTTTCTCTGATCTTATAAACAAAAGACACAATTTCAACTACACAATATTCAATATTACTAACGAGGTAGTATGTTCCAATATTACCGTACTGTCTCACTACATAAAGTATGTACTTTTTTTGCATGTACTGTAGAAAAAGGTATGTGAACTAGGATGATGCCTGTGTGTCTATGTGCTATAATTGGATAGTTCACAAAAAAATGCGAATTCTATCTTGATTAACCCTTATGTTGATCCAAACCTGTATGAAAATCTTTCTTCCGTGGAACACTAAAGATGATGGTAGGCAGTATGTTTCATCATTGTTCCATTCAATGCATGTGAATGGTGACTGAGGTTGACTTTCTGCCTAACATCTTCTTTTGTGTTCCACTGATGAAAGGAAGTCGTACATGTTTAGAACAGCATGAACACAAGTAAAACATTTTGGGTGAACTATCCTTTTATTAATACCATTCTCTGCAAGAACTTGCATTAAAGGAGTATTCTGGGTTCAATACAAGTAATAATGATTACCACAAAAAAAAAATTCGACTTGCCCCTCCTTTTCTTTAAAAACAAGGTCAAATCTGGGTTACAGTGATGCACTCACAATGGAAGTGAATGGGGGGCCAGTTTTTTAACAATACAATACTCACTTTTTTAAAAGTATAGACATAAACAATATGCATATTAACATGATTTTATTGTGAAAAAAACTCTTACTAAAATTTTCGGTGTAAAGTTATGGCCAATTTTACAACTTTGAATAAACTGGTTAATCCAAAGGTCTGCAAGCTGCCTTGAGACGTCACACAGGTCACATAAAATACAGTACAACACATAGAGACTGTATCACCTAGATATTTCATAGAGTGTCAGTGTCTGTTCCCCAAAATACCAAACACAAAACCCTCGCTAAATCATTTAGAAAAAATTTGATTAAGGTCAAAGCTGAACAAAACAAACAAATTAAAGATAAACATCATATAAAGATAGAGCTACTAAACATTAGATCTCTTTCTACCAAAGCACTAATTGTAAATTAAATTATTACAGATCATACAGATCATAGATTGGATGTGCTCTGCTTGACTGAAACCTGGTTTAAACCAGATGAATATATTGGTTTAAATGAATCTACTCCCCCCAGGTTATTGTTATAAACACGAGCCTCATCTGAAGGGTCGAGGAGGAGGTGTTGCTACAATTTACAGTGAAGTTTTTGGTGTTACTCAGAGGACAGGATATACATTTAAGTCTTTTGAACTAATAATGCTTAATGTGACACCATCAGATATAAATAAAAAAACTATGTTGTCTTTTACCCTTGCTACAGTGTATAGATCACCTGGGCCTTATTCTGATTTCCTTGGTGAATATGCTAATTTTTTTTATCAGATCTTGTAGTTACTGTAGATAGAGCTTTAATTGTTGGTGACTTCAACATTCAAAAAGATAATGAAAATGATACATTGGGATTAGCATTTATCGATATTCTCAACTCTCTTGGAGTCAGACAAAATGTAACAGGACCAACTCATCGCCATAATCATACGCTAGAGTTAATGATCTGTCGTATGGAGTTGATGTTGATAATACAGAAATTCTGCAGCAGAGCGATGACATATCGGATCATTACCTCGCCTCTTGTATGCTGCGATCAGATAATGTTACTCAATCTACACCATGCTATCGTTCAGGTAGAACTATTCTTTTAATCTTCCAGATCTATCTCATACATTGCACCTCACTGATCTCTGCATGCATCACCTCGGTCTATTGATGGACTACACTCTTGAAATGGAATTCATAGACTATCAATTGCCAACAAAAGCCTTCATCAGCCAATTAACAAGCACAATTGCATCTACTGTATGTGAACTTCTGCAGTTAATACAGGATGGACTTCAAAGACATTGGTCATTAATCTTACAGTTCATACAAAATCTTTGTTTAAACACTGGCCCTTAACACTTGCACTATACATAAATAATATTTACATTATATTCATGATGTTAGCCAGAGGGGAACTGGCCCCCACAGTGAGTCTTGTTTCTCCCAAGGTTATTTTTCTCCCATTAACCAACATCTTATGGAATTTTGTGTTCCTTGCTACAGTCACTTTCGGCTTGCTCAATGGGGTTATAAATACAATTATTATTTAATTACTTATTTTTAAACACAATTCACAATCGTATTTTATCAAACTACACAATGATGACTCAAAGACATTATAGACATCACAGTTTCATCGTCTGTTAATGCCTGATCTTCTGTAAAGTTGCTTTGAAACGATGTGTGTTGTGAAAGGCGCAATACAAATAAAAATGACTTGACATCGTTGCCATGACGATGTAGCATCAACAATAAATAAAAATGTAAACAACTTTACAGCTCAAATTATACATGAGTTTTAACAGAAGAATTAATGTAAGTGTTTTTATAAAATTGTAAGTTTCACATTTCTGCCTTTTAGTCCTCCACAAATTGGCCTCATTCACTTCCATTGTAAGTGCCTCACTGCAACCTCCATTTTTATTTTATACTTTAAAGAAAACGAGGGATGATTTGATTGTGGTAAACAACATTATGCCACCTATGCTTTCTATTGATCTTAACTTGTATTGAACCCGGAATATTCCTTTAAGAACCAAATCCATGCATGCAGGCTGACCTTGTCCTCTAGCTCCCTCAGTTCTGCTTGGCCCATGGCTGGCTCAGATGCCACCTTCTGTAGGTACTGCACCACCTTTCTCATGTTCTCCAGCTCTCTGGGCAGCTTCTCAGACACCATGTAGTTGTTGAACTTGATGTCCTCCTCAAGTCTCTTCATGAGGCCTGTGGTTTAGGATCACAACTCTCTTGTTGTAAAATGCTCTACTATTTTAGTGAGCGTGTAAAGAGATTCAACGTGAATGCGAGACTCATACTATTGTAATATGAGATCACAGGAAATTGCCAAAAAGTAACAAAAAAACTGAAGTGTGAAGAACTTCACAAAAGGTAACACAAAAAGGAAAAGGGAACGGGACACTTTGCAGGCTGAACTCAACCCAGTCACCCGCATGAGCATCACTGCTTATTTTCTGATGTTGTGTATTCGATAACCACTGCACTATGTCTCCAACTGGGACAGGTCCACAAATAGGATAGTCTGATTTTCTATATATTGGTTGACTTACTCTCTGGCTTTGCATCTGCGGCTGCCTGCTGCAAGTCTTTGAGCTGGATCTGAGATCTCTGCAGTCTCTGCTCAGCCTGGAAGAGCTACACCAAAGACAGCACAGGTTATGCAACCAATTAAAATGTCCAATGGACAGTGTTTGTTTGAAAATGGGACATGTTACATCTACCTGGTTCTTCTGCTCCTGTTTCTGATGAGTGAGAGATTCTTCTTGTTCTTTTTCCATTCTTAACTGTCTGGCCAGTTCAAGCATGCGTTGGTGGTTTGACACTGCCTCTACCTAGTGGACAAGAAATGCATCACAAAGGCCTGTTAACCAACACAGAATCACCTTTTTCACATTTTGTATTATATGGGGTGGAAATTTGCCAAATTCTTTTAAATAGATTTACATATCGTCACCTTCCTTCTTTTTTGACAAAAATGTTTTTTTTTTTTTTTAGCCTAAATCATCTCCGTTTTTTGTTTTCTGAAAAAATGACTTAAGACATTATTTTAGGAAGGTGATGATATGGTATGTTGTTAAAAAGAGATTTATTTTGTTATAAACTTTTATTAATAGCTGAAAGTGATTAACTAAATTAGCCAAAACATTAAAAAAAAATTTATCAAATATACAGTATCTAAATATAAGTCTAAATATATTCATAAATGCATAGATATATGTATAAATACTGTATGTCTAAACAACATTTATGACTATTTAAATAACAAAAAAATATAAATGTAACATTTATAATATTTATTATTATAAATATATAGATATATAACATTTACTATTTTTATCATTTAAATATTTAAATGTTATAATTATAATTTAACATATTAAATATTATCTAGTCAAAATGTTATCAGAACATACACAACATTTGTTTCAAATTTATTTTTAAATTAAATCATAATGAAGAAAAACAAATTAACATGCAAGTGTAATGGATGTGTAATAGTTTGTAAATGTGACAGAATGTTTTTCAGAGCTTTGTGAGTGCAAATTCTGGGTGGGGATCCTGTTAACAGGGATTATGGAGTTTTCTTGTCCTGTCAGATGCTTTAGTATGTGGTGATCACCACTAAAACAGTGCACTCTAATAGATCTCTGTTAATTGGGTGTATTTTACAGTAATTATGTATGATTCCATAACTTTCACAAACACATGCTTAAGGATTTGATGTCCTTACCCTCTTTCTAAGACGATCCACTCTTTTAATGAGTTGGTCCTTCTCTTCATCCATTACCACAATGTCCTGCAGCAAAACATTATTATTGTGTATACTGAATAAAATGGAAGGCTACATGACCAGATGGGACCAAACACGTTGACGCTAGCAATGCTGCATTTCTTACCCGTCGAATCTCAGCTGTGGAGAAACCCGAGCTCTTAAGCTGTTCACACTCTTTGTGGATGTTCTTGAATCCCTCAACCAGCTCCTCATACTAATACAATGGAATAAAAACATCCAAATAAATCTGATAAAAGCAGAAAAAAACTATGCAGAATCTATAGAAGGGACTTTCCGTAAAAGGGTACAAAATAGATTAATCAATTAAAAAATGTATATATATATATATATATATATATATATATATATATATATATATATATATATATAAAATTTATACAAATATATTTTTTTCTCTTCCTACAAAAGGGTCAAGGAAAGGAGTAGCTTAACTTAACTTAAACCTAAAATATATGTTTAAATAATTACAAATGTACAAATAATATGTTTCAATGCTAGAATGGGTAACAGGGTTGCACCTAGCTAATTTGGTGACAAATGTTGCTTTGTAGTTATTGCTAACCAACATGTCCCATAAATTAAATAAATATATTATGTAAAGATTATGTTAGACAGCAGTTTATCCAATAGTTCTCTCTCTAAAGAATATGTTGTTTGTGACATTATTGCTAGGGACACCAATATGCACCCTTTTCATGGAAAGTTCCGCACATGTTTAATAGAATAACATAGAACCATAAAACAGATACTTTTAGGTAAGGCATACCTGGTGGAAGGTCGCAGCAATAACATCATCCTGCAGAAACTCAGCAGGCACCTCTAGTTTGGTGAGAAATCGGGCTAGGTATGCCCTCTTCTTCAGCTCTGGAATCCTCTGTAACAGCCAGTGCAGTATGGGGTGCACCACGGGCTTACTGCCAATCACTAATCCTTGACGAAAACTGCTTCTGTTAAGGAATATGAATTTCAAATCTGACTGGATAAGTACTTTAACATGTGCAAGTGTCCCTTTCTTTCTATATAGTGGCTGTATATATATCTACATACACAGTAATAATAATAATATTGTGGCAGGGCGGAGGGCGGAGGGCGGGGGCCGGGTCGTGATCCTACACACCCGGTCCCGTATTAGGCTAATTATGCCTCTGTGAGGGTTAAAGGTCGACTGCAGAGGATCGTGCGGGAGAGAGAGATAGTTTACGGACATGTCCGTCATGTGTGTGTTTATGTTGTCTTTTAAGTTTACTATTAAAATATGATATTATTTATTATATCGTCAAGCCGGTTCTCGCCTCCTCCTTTCCATTGATCCCTTTACAAATATATTGCGGTATACACATCTTTGTGCCTTAATTGTATGCCATTTTTCACATGTTGTCTTACACTTCAGAAATGCCTCCAGCAGGTTTGTATTTCATCATCCCCAAAATAGTGAACATTCTCTTGGCTGTCTGTTCAGGCATCTCCTCACGTATATCAATTGCTTGCTGAAAAACAAGACAGAGTTTGAAATAACACAAAGTTTTAAAAGCAGGCATTATATTGTATTGTAAAACATCACATGCAAATAAACTAGACACATAGGCTAAGTCTGCACACCAGTTTAAGTCAAGTGGTTTAAGTAAGGTCTGAAATAGAAATGCACAGTAAAATTATATGGCAAATAGATATGGATAAGATTAATAGAATTAAATACTGTAGAATTATAGATATGTACTTTTTGTCCATGCTAGGAAGATAAGGAACATTCGGCATCAGTGTTGATGAATGTGATATTTTGACTCACCTTTGGATCGATTTCGGACAGAACATCATTTAAAGTCTGCAGTAACTGCATTGGCTCGAGTGAGTCGAAGGTAATGAGATTGAAGTTTTTCTTAAACGGTTCTCTGTTGAGCTGTTCAACGATCAATTTGAGCTGTTCGCTCATTTTGAACGGTTCGTGAGTTTTAAACCCGAGCAGCCTGCGATGGGTTGAAAAAGGCTGAATTATTTTTTGTTTAATTTTATCAAATGATGTCGCGAATGCATACTTCTGTGTGTTCAGCTAACGTCAACAAATCCTGCTTAGGAACCGTTACGCCAGGCCTGGTTGCTAACGGGAAGTTGGTCATCTGAAGTATTTTTTATTTTTCAAAGTAAAGGTTTGCTAAAAGTCCTGGCGGATTCTTCCCGCCGTAGTTTGAAATCAAACATTCTCTTCTTCTCTCTTCTCTAAAAAGGCAGTTATGTCAACAGTTTACTTGGTTTCCAGCTTAAAGGAAAAGTTCCAAATAAATTGAAATCTACAAGCAAAATATATCATCCCTTTAAAAACACGTTAGTGACATGCACTATTAATCAGAAAATGTGTCATTAAATAAATATTTTTTAATTTTCATTTTATTTGATGGGTACAAACAATCTATAGGAAATAGATTTACATAATATACTAAAAGGAGGTAGTTTTATCTCAAAGTTGACCAAATCTTTGGCCTGAATATCCTTTACTACAAAATAAATTATTTTTATTAGATTTTTTTTAATCCATACTATGTTTTTTTTTTACTTGTTCATTAAACTGGGTAATAAAAATAACTAACAAGTATTTTTGGCATCAGGAATGAGACAACATAAGCAAAGTAAAAACGAAAATAAATGGACAGATTTGTTTTTTAACGAATCTGTTGTGACAAAAACATTTAGAACATATTTTAATTTTTATTTTTTATCATTGATCTGTTTATTTGCAATGAGACAAGCAAAAAAGGGAAAACATTAGAAAATATTTAAAAAGCCGTCTTTTATATCACTAACTAGTTAACGCTAACACATGTCGTACGAACAGTTAATACTGTGTATGAGTTACTCGTGTTGTGTTTGATTGGGCTCTGCGCGCGTGGCCGTGTAGTCCTGTCTCAAGGCGCGTGAATGCACGAATAGAGAGAGGCATTATCTTCATTTCCAGATTCGGCTATTTGCATCAGAATGCGGAGGTGAAAACGGACAGGCTGGCCGATCGAGGTACCAATCCTTGACGGTATACACTGGTAATATACCAGTTAGTATAATTTTTTTATGATCAGAAAGCTATTTCTGACAAGAATCACGCATGCATTCGAACAGAGGATTATCGCGGAGGAATTGCCTTGAAACCATGAACTGCAGTTGGGGGACGGAGCTGTGGGTGAGTACATCTGTGATGCATGGATGGATGGGAATGGAGGCGGATGCATCTATAAGATATTAAGACATATATTTCACAAAATATGTGAAGATCTCCATTAGTAACCTGGAATATCAGTGATCAATAGCCTACCTCACGCACCGCACCACCCATTTTATAGGATCGCAGACCGCAAATTACTGGAATTTTTGATTTCATCTACGATTTGGCTATTAGACCTTATTAATGCACGTACATATATGTTAATGCAAGCAAATGCATGCTCTCTAAAGTTCGTTTAATGCAGTTATTAGCCATAAGCGTTGAGTAAATACCCTGGATGCAATAATCCTGGGCTTATGCTGTCCCTAACCACATGCAAGGATACTGAGGCACACTAGGCAGGTCCACAGGTTATCCCCAATTCCCAAACCCATTAATGTCGCGCACCAGCCTCTTTGTTTCAATAGGAATACTTCAACATAGGAAAGAAAACTGTGCTCATCAATTCATTTAGTGGGGTTTTTAAAGATATGGGCTGGTAACCAAAAGGTTCAAACCCTGTAAGCACCAGTCCATGACCCATTGTCCCCTTAAGTTGTTCTTCACTGTAGGCTGTTTGGATAGATAAAGGCATCAGTTACAGTAAATTATTATCAGTGAAAAACTATGCATATTCTATTTTAAATAGTTTATAAGCCTTGACACTATACTTTAGAGGATGTGCTCCATCTATAGAAATTGCAGAATATTCAGATCAATGTGTTGGGCAACTGTAACCATTAATAGGTTTCAAAAGAAACAAGTTAACCATTCTGTGATTGGTGAATTGGTCATAAGCATCTGTGAAGTTTGTACTGTGTATATAGCGATAGGCATGCAGTTGGAGAGCCATCAGTGCTAAATAACAGAACAGACATATTGCCAATGTCAGCACATACTGCAAACTCATTAAATGATATGGGATGACTTTCATTCTGAGGGTATTTTGATATCCGTCATTTTGGCCCTTTCTCACATTAGAGCAATAACTTATTCACACAATCTATTCTTTATTCTCTATAAGTGTTCTGTTGGCGTTGTACGTTATATCTTGTTGTAAGGTTTTGTAAGACAATTAGATTGTGATACTCTTTCATATGTCAACTTTCTGTCTGTCAGATTGAAATCCTTTTCTCTCCTTTGCAGGATCAATTTGATAATCTAGAGAAGCACACTCAATGGGGCATTGAGTTTTTAGAGCGCTACACCAAGTTTGTTAAGGAGCGGTCGGAAATTGAATTGACGTATGCCAAGCAGATCAGGTAAGAGTCACAGAGAAAAGAAAGAAGTCACATATTTGTAGCAGATTTGTGTTGATGTTTTAATGATTTTGTCAGTGTTATCACACATTTGTTGCATTGGAGATGGCAGTAATATCAAACACTTAGGCTATGACTGTATGAGTAATTTTATAATCACGGTAACAGTATATCTCTTGATATAGTCATATTTTGTTTAAGTTTAAAACCTCCATTTTCGGTTTGTATGAAGTCATCGTTTATGTGGTCAGAGATGTGGTCAGAGAGTGCGTTTTCAAATGGCGTGTTGATGAGAGGAGTAAATATAGTGAAATTAATGCATTTTCAAATGAAAACATATTAGTGTGGACATGTTCTGATATTCTAAAACAATTAAGTTTTCGTCTTTCGACTCTGAATTCGGATTGGATGAGCCACATCCAAAGCTGTTGTAAAATAACCAACGGCTGTGACCGCTCATCAGTTAAATACTTTATTTATGCAATACTTTCCAAACAACAGATCTTGCTCATCTTGACTTGTTTGGGACACATCACTCTCATATTTCCACAGTACTGCATGTTTCTTCTTCAAACTCATTTGTAAAAACAAATTAGTTACAAATGGAAAGTTGATTTTTGATCTTCACATTTGGACATATCACAAAAGTATTGATATTCTACATCAGTACATTGCAGTTTCGAAATGCTTCCATTTTGTTAGACAAACTCTTTGTCTACAAAGTTTACATTACTTTAAACAAAAAAATAAATGAAGTCAAATTAGTGGGGGCCTGGGTAGCTCAGCGAGTATTGATGCTGACTACCACCCCTGATGTCACATGTTCGAATCCAGGGCATGCTGAGTGACTCCAGCCAGGTCTCCTAAGCAACCAAATTGGCCAGGTTGCTAGGGAGGTAGAGTCACATGGGGTAACCTCCTTGTGGTCGCGAATAGGGGTTCTCGCTCTCAATGAGGTGTGTGGTAAGTTGTGTGTGGATTGCAGAGAGTAGCATGAGCCTCCACATGCTGTGAGTCTCCGCGGTGTCATGCACAGCGAGCCGCATGATAAAATGTGCAGATTGACATCTTACAAGTGGAGGCAACTGAGACTTGTCCTCCTCCACCCAGATTTAGGTATGTAACCGTGCCACCACGAGGACCTATTAAGTAGTGAGAATTGGGCATTCCAAATTGGGAGAAAAGGGGATAAAATTAGTATTAAGTATAAAATTATTATGATCAACAAAAGCGAGAACACACAATGTCAAGTTTGGTCTTGAAGGTAGAAATTGCAGGCTGAGGCTTTTGAGCATGCTCAGTTTAATGTTCAGTTCTTAGGAAGCAATTTATAGCAAGGTAATTCCCCAGGCTGACAACTTCCATTAACATAGCTCTTAAAGCTTTGTCTTGATAAGTTAATGAGATACATTTTATTTAATATGCTATGCACTTATGAAGTATTGAGTAATATTTATTTAAGCTTACTGCAAGACTATTAAGGCCAGACCTCCCACAGACATAGAAAGTTGGTATAAATTAAGTGAATTTTCATTCGATTCTAATCGTGTATGGTCAAACCATGGCAACTTATGAGGACATCTAAAGATTGTTGTTGCTTTTTTGTGTTTAATGATGTTTGATGCTTTGGTGAAGTTTCTTCAGTTATGGCTGATTTAACTTGTGTTTGGTGACATCACTGAAACAATTGCCATTGTAAGTAATCTAATAGGACTGATATATGCTAGTTGGTGGGAATTACAATCTCTGTAGAATAAAAAGAAAAAGAAACGTTTATTCACACATCATGAATGCATGAATAAGTCGTGGTTAGCTAAACCTCAAAATGTGAGTTAACTGAACTTAGTTTTATATGGAAAGTTGTACAATCCAACTTAAGTTTTTAAGTTAGTGCAACTAATGTACAACTTACAATACGTTGAGTAAACTAAAGAAAGCTGTGCAGCAAGTTGCCTTCTAATTTTAAGTTGAGGAAACAATTTATTTTTACAGTGATAATGTCTGATAATTTCTTTTTCTGTGCATTTTAAGTTCAGTTTTTGCATATACACAGAGAGGAAATGTTTTATACTTGTTAGTATTGTGGTGAAAGTCTTTACCAGATTTGAGAAATATATACAGTATTTGGTATTGTGTGTAAACTTACTCAGACATTGTGAATTAATTTTTGTTTCACCCATACATTAAAATTATGTTGTCATTTATTCACTCTCAAGTTGTTCCAAAACAGTGCCACTTTCTTTCTTCCGTTGAACACAAAATGAGATGACAGACAAAATGTTAGGGACTGACAGCCTCAGTCACTATTCACTTTCATTGTGTGGAAATAAAATGCATTGAAAGTGAATGGTGACTGAGGCCGGCATTCTGCCTAACATTTCCTAACATTTTTGTTCTATGCAAAATGTAGGTCATATATAGGTTAGGAACAATATGCCATAGACGTATGGGGAAGTGTCTGTCGAAACAAGCTAAATAAAACAGGTCACATGTCTGGCATGTATTACCATGGATACTGGGTTTTCACAGCTCTGACCCACATTTTTTATCCACCACTGATTATTATCCACAATATTTCTTTCTGGCTGCGTTTTGTAAGTTTATTAAGCAGTCTTTTTCACCACAGGCCTAGTCCCAGAGGACACGATGACTTACCAGTGTCTTCTGTGCCCCAGTTCAATGCCATACGCTGAGAAACCTCAGCATTTGCAATAAACCCCACAGCTGGATCTTACAGTGGCACTGCTCAGCAATTTGACCAGACATGCAGCAAATAAGCCCTTTCCACTGTTTGTTTTTTCATAGAAGGAAATCCTCTTTTTATAGCTACATGTCAGACAGGGCATTGTTATTTTTAAGAAGTTTGCCACACTGTATTTTTGTTCTTTTTCCACTAGAGAGCAAAAGAATAAGACTAATCAATGTCTCCCACAGTTCAGATCTGAGCCATGGGTGAAAGATTTATTAATGCCAAGCACATGTTAGCAGATAAACAACATTGACGTGGACCTGTCTAGTTGAGGAATAATAGTCCTTTAAAAACCACTGGGAAGGGTTATTCTAATTAGGATTTTTTATGGCTTTGTCAGCCTTTTGTTTCCATTTGCTGTTGCACATTGACATGCATTGTGGCCCATTTAGGTCTATTGTAGGGAAAAATAGGAGAAAATAAAGCATCTGCATTGGTGTGGTGTTGTCAAGAAACTGCAAGGTGATCTGCCTAGCAACACGTCAGACTCCTGGGCGTTACCGTTGGGTGTGTACAGAGAGAGAGAGAGAGAGATGGATTGAAGGGAAGCTGCAGGATAAATCGTTGAGGAGGCGGCACAACTAATGTGCGTTCTCATGATCATAATTGATTTTAAGCCATTTTTTGGCTCCCTTTAAATTGAAGTGGCAGTTCATTTGCTCATCCTCATTTTGTTTTGAATCATTATGACTTTCTTCTGTGGAGCACAACATTTTAGAAGAATATCCTGGTCACTCTTTTGCATATAAAGAAAGTAAACGGGGACTGGATTTAAACATCTTTGTGGGCCTTTCTTAGCAAATATGGATATACTGTATGCGATTGGTTGCGATTATTGTAATTACTTTGATTCAAAATTTCTATGACTTAACAGCACTTATTTTAATGTACATTCTATTACAATATCAAGGAAAATCACTAATTATAATTTTTTTGTCATTGTGCTGCCCTATTTCATTTTAAGATAAGGGGCCCTATTTTTAGAGCGCTAGCACTAAGAGTAGCACTTTTTAAGTCATGAGTGCAAAGTCATTGGGCCTCCCTTGGGAGGCGGCCAGGGGGCATCCTTACCAGATGCCCAAACCACCTCAACTGACTCCTTTCGACGCAAAGGAGCAGCGGCTCTACTCCGAGCTCCTCACGGATGACTGAGCTCCTCACCCTATCTCTAAGGGAGAAGCCCGCCACCCTTCTGAGGAAGCCCATTTCGGCCGCTTGTACTCGCGACCTAGTTAGGTAAGGGTAGGAACAAAAATTGACCGGTAGATCGAGAGCTTTGCCTTCCGGCTCAGCTCTCTTTTCGTGACAACGGTGGGATAGAGCGAGTGCAATACCGCCCCCGCTGCCCCGACAGACAGCAAATTCGTACGAAGTTGGTATTGTAAATGGACTGTATGCAATGAATTAAAAGAATATCAATATTTCTATAACAGTGACTTTCTTCTTTTATAAGCCTGCACTTCACTTCTATCAGTCAATTTTGATTTTGAAAAATGTAATTATGGAAACACGAAAAAATTTAACCAAAAATATTTCTATATTCAAATTACACTTTAAACAATATTTTCAGAGTTTGGACACAACATTTATTTCCACCTGTTGGTGGAATCTCCAAACTGCAAATGTAGGAATTGAATTTATACTTTTCGCTGAAAACAAACCTGCTTTTGTAACGTATTAGCACAATGACTTATTTCTCAGGTAAATAGCAAACTGCGCTTTGCGCTACATTATTAACATACAGTACACCCACAGTTTCGCTCATGCACCCACAGATAGCGCAAACACTCCCACCCATGCCCACTTGCACTATGCACTGGCATGAAAATTGCGCGTATAATCAGCATGCTCTCGAAAATTAGATAAAACATAGCACTGTGCTTGGCACACTTATGAAAATAGAGCCTATGGAATAATAATAATAATAATGGATAATAGGTTAAATTTTTAACTGATTATTAAAATCTGTGCACTTATATGTAAAATAACGGCCAGGATATTCTTTAGAAAGGGTAAAGAAAGTCATAGTTTGTAAAGACATTAGGATGAGTAAATGATGACTATCCCTTTAATCACATATATTTGTGTACAGAGTGATTTTCTAGTTGTCAGTATGTTTTTTTTCCATGCTATCCGCCAGCTTGATTTTCCACTCTGATTGACTCAGCCTCATGAATCAGAGGCCTTGTGCAGTGGAATGATATGATTATTCTGATAGTGACAATGATTAGCTTTTGTTGGTAGCGCAGCCTTGCATTGCACCACAAGAACCATTGTTAGGTCATAATTGTCTTTAAAATGTACAGTTTTATTCATTCGCAAGATTGGCTTGCTTTCTTTCATTTGGTGAAAGAAATTTTTTCAGAAATGCTTTAGCTGTATTTTTAATGCTAAGGGTAACTGAAAAGAGGATGTTTTTTAATTATTTTAAAATCTTTTCATTTTATAGGAATCTGTCTAAGAAGTATCAGCTTAAGAAGAACTCTAAAGAGGAGGAGGAATTTAAGTGAGTGACAACAGTTTGAAAAGTAATTTTGTCACATTTATAAACACTTTATTAATTAACTTTATCAATTAAGTTCATCACTTTAATTAAGACTAGATCTGGGGACTGGATCTGTCATCAATTTAACATCACTTTGTGTCTTGAATGCATTAATGTAATGTATCATATTGCTTTACATTTGCTATCAGGTACACATCATGTAGAGCTTTTCTGATGACCTTAAATGAGCTGAACGACTACGCAGGTCAACACGAGGTCATTGCAGAAAACCTGTCGTCTCAGATCATCGCCGAGCTGGCCCGCTACACTCAAGAACTGAAGGCTGAGCGCAAATCGGTATGAGCATCCATGCTTTTATTTTGAAGACAATCGCCTTGAATCAAAACAAATCCTGCTTTCTAGAGATCATAAAGTGATCTCCAAGAAATAAAAAAAATCCCCAATCAAAACATCTTTCCCATTTAAAATAACGGAAATCACTTATTTAAGAAGTGCTGCATCAAACCGTAAAAGTAAATCTTTCCTTAGAGAACTGCTCTGCTGTCCAGCACCATGCTCACCTCTTACAAATCCAGGGTTAATCGTCTAGAAATATGTTATTTTGTTTATGTTTTTCTCCCAGCTTTGTGTAGTAAAGCTAGACCTAATGTGGGTCATGTATTCAGGTCAGTGGAGTTTGAGCGGGTCACCCTCCCCCCCGCCCTTGGCCTCTCTAAAGGTTCTCGCTCGGGTTCAGGAGGCCTCTGTCTGAGGCTGGTAGCTGGAAGTAATACGACAGTTGCAGGGCTCCACAATAAAGATTTTTTTACTTGCCCAGTCCAGCCAGTAGTCCAGATATGTACTTGCCCTGGTGACATTTTCACTGGTCATGTGAGAAAAATAAAAAGTTTGCTATTTGTTTGTATACTGCATTTTTAAATAAAGTTTCAGAAGTAAAATGTACTTTTATTAAACTTTAAAAACCCTTTAAAAATGGCTTGACAGGTGCAGTTTTCTATACTGTGTATAGAAGTTGGGCCGGGGCCTACCAGCACATATCGAAGGGATACTTAACATTTTTAAGAGTAAAAAATAAATACTGGGCACAGACATTTCAGGGACCATTTCAAAGTTTACTTGATAGCTTTGAACATGATTTGCTATATGATTGGCCCCTCCTATGATTTGGGAGTCATTCTCATTCTACAAAGCATTTTATTGGACAAAATAAATGAGTGAATCATGAGTTATCATTATCTTTGGTTAATTTTCCCAGTAGAGAAAGACTACATTTGAAATGTTTAGGTCTGCATCTGCAAATCTTAATTTGGTCATTAACATATAGATGACCCCAAAGCTAACATGGACTAAAAGTTACAAAACTCCAATTTAGATTTTATTGGATCTGTAAGATTTCTCCACAATCAATATTTAATAAAATAACTTATTTTTAAAAGTAAAATCTTTAAAACATTGTTAAAACTTTAATAGACTCTTCTTGTGTGCTGAGTGACTACTACCGGGTCTCCTAAGCAACCAAATCGGATCAGTTGCTAGGGAGGGTAGAGTCACATGGGGTAACCTCCTCGTGATCACTATAATGTGGTTCGCTCTCGGTGGGGCACGTGGCGAGTTGTGCACGGATGACGCGGTGGATGGTGCGAAGCCTCCACTCGCACTATATATCCTCAGTAACGCGCTCAACAAGCCACACGATAAGATGCGTGGGTTGACGGTCGCAGATGCGGAGGCAGCTGAGATTCGTCCTCCACCACCCGGATTGAGGTGACTCACTATGCCACCATGAGGATTAAGAACACATTGGGAATTGGGCATTCCAAATTGGGATAAAAAAATAGACTGAATGCATTTTTGCGCTAAAAAAGCTAGATGCAACCCAGCGAATAGAATAGATCTCGGGTATCTCAATGCTTCAGGGCGTGATGCAAAAAAACAAAAAAAACAACAGTGAGACGCAGCATAACGTTCCACAAGACCTCTGATTGGCGTATGTTTAAATACAAAAATGTCTTTGTTGTGAACGGCCCCTCATATATGAACATAGGAATAACAATTGCAGAAACGTGTATCGCGTGCTTGAATGTTACATTTTGATAACTGTACTATTCTATGTTGATTGATGCAGACAGGTTGTCACGAAACATTTAAAGGGAAAGTACATACTCCACACACCCCTTAGCTATTAGAACTGATGCCTGGATGTAAAGTGTTTTACGCAGACCTATTGTGTCACATTGTTTTCAGCATCTAACAGCATGAGCGCATGTGTTTTTAAAACCCAGTCAAAAGTTAAAATAGTTTTAAAGTGGCTCTTGGAAACCCTGTGCTCTTTCCCATTCCATTGGGCACTGTCTAGTTGTTTTTCAATGCAGAATCACATCCAGTGGGCAAGCAATGGCTCCAACAACTGCCTCGAACCCTTGTCACACTCGCCCCTGGGGCCACCCTTATCGTCGAGCCCAGAGTGGAGTAAAACAGGACCATGCACGAGCTGAGAGAGATGCGGCCCAGTTCATTTCGCCTCCACTATTCCCCGACCTCCATTGATGCATTTTGTCTGCCTTTTGTGTTCAAATGTCACGCTGAAAGAAAGTGGTCTTTATGTTTTTTCATAAAGAGAGTAGTGGTATGCCGAGAGTGGGTAGACAAAAGCGCCTGTGTGATGTTTTCACTAATGAGAGCTCCTAAATAAATTATTTGTGCTTTATTGAGGAATTCTGCAGTTAATTAATATGTATTGTGCATAAATACGTCTTTGCTGGCGTAATTGAATTCTTTATGGAATGACCGGGGATTTGGATTGGGTAATAGCACTGGAATATAATCTTTCCAGCAGCTGCTGTCTGGGCTGATTGTCTCACATTTCATCTAATCAGCTTAGTTTCCAATTAAATGTCTTTTCAGCATTTTATTATTTAAAAGGATGTGTCAGTAACAAAATAATGACTGTGCAAGAACTGACATCAAATTTTAAGGGTGTGGTACTCACATTTTTCTTCTTCTTTTCTCGGCTGCTCCCATTGGGCCATCCATGATCCGCATATAGACTTGGCACAGGTTTTACGCCGGATGCCCTTCCTGACACAACCCCCAGTGGCTGTGGTACTCACAATAATGATGACTAATGATTTACTTCATTTTAATTGTTCTTTTCTTGTCTTTTCTCTCTTTTAAGCATTTTCATGATGGCCGGCGAGCGCAACAGCACATAGAAAATTCATGGAAGCAGCTGGAGTCGGTGAGTCAGTTAACTAAACAGAAGATAGTGTGAATATTCAAATGATTCATGACACTGATGGCCTCTCTGTCTAATAAAGGAGCTGTACACTGCAAAAATGAGCCCCTTAGTTATAATAAACCTTTGTGTGAAATGAGTAACAGGCATCTGTATAAGGCACTTCTCATTTGAAATGAACAATAGCCTACTGCATCTGATTTTATACAGAAAAAGTGTCTTTACACATACTGCCACCTGTTTGTCGTGACAAAATCAGTGGTTAACTATGGTGTCAACGCTGTGGCAATTGGGTCATACTGTATCGGGAGGAATCAATTTCCCTTGATCTTCTCCAATGGAATTTTAATGTCAGTTGTTCTTTGATTCTTTCAGAGTAAGAGAAGATTTGAGAGAGACTGTAAGGAAGCAGATCGAGCCCAGCATTACTTTGACAAGATGGACGCAGACATAAACGTGACGAAAGCAGATGTGGAGAAGGTATGGAATGTGTGTGTGTGTGTGTGTGTGTGTGTGTGTGTAGGTTTTTGAGGAGAGAAGCTGTTCCTATCACAAACCCCTTATTCTCCATGACTGCATTCATCCTTTTCTGTGAGTGTGTGTGGACAGTGAGGAATCCCTCTTTGGAACAATGGGGTCATGTTGGATACAAATATAACCTATATCAAGTTCTGCTTTTATGAACCCTCATCATTTGTTATTCATCACCATCTCTTACCTTACCTTCTCTGTACCAGAAAAATATCTATTTTGTTGAAAGGGAAGTTGGGGATGTACAATATAACGGCAACCATAACTAGTGCTGAATCATTGTGATGATTCTGATGCAATTTGTTTGGCTATTAAGACTGTATCATGTGATTAGCTTTGCAGTCCCTCCCTCGAGTTAGACAGATGTTTAAAAAGTGTCTCTGATTTAAACTTTAAATCACAGAAATGGCAGAGTTGGTGTTCATGTATCAGTTAAAAATGTCAGTTGAAATGAATCAAAATTCATTTAATTTATAAAATTCATCAAAATTCGAATTCATAATTTTTTCTTTGGTAAAAACAAATTGGTATAGATTCATAAAAATGAGGATATTTTGTCCGTGAATCAGTTTAAACTGTCACTTTAAATTGATTGATTCATAACTCTGATTCAACAGTTTGTTTGTGTTATTGCTCAAAATTTTGGGGGGTAAATACAAATCGGTTATAGATTTATAAAAATACAGATATTTAGTCTGTGAAACAGTTAAAATGATCAGTTTGTAGTATCGTTTCAAATTTTTTCTGGTAACTACAAAGCTGTATAGTTTATAAAAATTAGGATATTTCATCCATGAATCAGTTCAAACTGTCAGTTTAAATGATTTGAATCATGGGGCCTGGGGAGCTCAGCTAGTATTGCCGCTGACTACCACCCCTGGAGTCGCGAGTTCGAATCGAGGGCGTGCTGAGTGACTCCAGCCAGGTCTCCTAAGCAACCAAATTGGCCCGGTTGCTAAGGAGGGTAGAGTCACATGGGGTAACCTCCTCGTGGCTGCAATTGGGGGTTCTCGCTCTCAATGGGGTGCATGGTAAGTTGTGCGTGGATCGCGGAGAATAGCATGAGCCTCCACATGCTGCGAGTCTCCGTTATGTCATGCACAGCGAGCCACGTGATAAGATGCGCAGATTGACTGTCTCAGAAGCGGAGGCAACTGAGACTTGTCCTCCGCCACCCGGATTGAGGCGAGCTGCAGCACCAAGAGGACCTACTAAGTAGTGGGAATTGGGCATGCCAAATTGGGGAGAAAAGGGGAGAAAATTAAAAACAATTTAAAAATCATTACAACTGATTCAACAGTTTGTTCACGACATTGCTTAAAAAAATTGTTAAATAAAAATTGATATAGGTTACTAAAATAGTAACAAATAGTTCAAAAATATCAGTTTAAATTAATCAGTTAAATTAATCAAAAAGATAATTTAATTAATTAAATTAACTCTAAATCACAACAGTTTGTTTGCGACATTGTTCAAAAAATGTTTTCGGTAAATAAAAATTGGTATAGATTTATAAAAATAAGGATATTTCGTTTATCAATCAGTTCAAACTATTAGAGCAAATGAATTGATTCACAACACTGATTCAAATATTTATTTGCTTCATCATTCAAAAAAGTTTTCTGTACACAAATCGGTATAGATTTATAAAAATGGGGATATTTCATCCACAAATAAATTCAAAATGTCAGTTTAAATAAATAGAAACATAACTCTGATTCAACAATTTGTTTGTTACATTGTTCAAAAAACATTTTGGTAAAGAAAAATTGGTATAGATTTATAAAAATGAGGATATTTCATATATAAATCAGTGTAAACTGTAAGATCAGATGAATCATTTGACAACAATGATTCAACTGTTTTTTGCTTCATCGTTCAAAAATGTTTTCAGAATACGAATCAGTTTAGATTCATAAAAATTGAATGTTTCGTCCATGAAAGTCAGTAGCGACTGAAGCGTCAGTTTGAATAAATCAATTTGTTTGCGACATTGTCCATAATTATTTTTAGTAAATTCAAATTAGTATATTTTGTAATTACAGTCATTAATCATACAATACATTTATATTGAACAGCCACAGTATGTTCATGAGTCAAGAATATATGCTCAGTCTCCACCAAATATCAAGGTAGTTTCAATGATAAGAAACAAAGACAACTGATATGCCGTATGTCTCTAGTCTGTTATGAATATAAGCCCAAATTTGGTGATTTGGTTTTGCACATGTCCATGTGTACTGTAGATGTCTTTTTAAGTAAGTACTGTTATTAGTGCTGTGACACTAATCGACTCTGTCTTTGTTTTTTAACATGTCTTAAAGCGGTGTTCTCTCAAGGTAGGTTTAAACAAGAGTCGTCTTTGTCGGTGGGGAGTTTGTTAACTTGTTCGGTGTATACCCATATCAACAAAGAGTGTTTGTCGTAATTTTGTTTATGTTGTTAGCTGTTCTTACGTTCACGTCTATGCTTGCAGCGTTTCTCAGAATCTTTCCTGTCGTCACCTTGTACAAATGCACAGAATAAGTCTCGTCATGGAATATTGATGATAAAATGTATTTCTATTGTGAAAATGAGCTATGTTGCTTGGGTTACAGCAAAGACTGATTTTGCAAAACCAATAGTGATTCAAATAATGTACAATTAACTGTTAACCTCAAGTCTGTGCACACTGTCTGGTTTATGTACATGAAGGCTTTCACAACGTGACCCCAAAAATATTCGGACACTTAGCCACATTGACAATAAAAATGTAGGAATGTCTTTGCATTACATAAACAAATATCAAATCAAGTGGCATTTATTTCGAAGAAATATATCACAAATAATTTTCAAGCAAAACATTCTAGAAAAAGAGGTTTGTTAGGTGTCAAAGCATAAAACAAGTGATACAATGGATTACTCTGTTAAGAAATATGGTGGGGAACTGAGTTCATACCAGTTGGTTAAAAGTTATTGCAAAAAAAACAAACAAAGTGAAGTTAGGTCCACTTGGTTTGATATTTTGTATCTATTGTAATGACAATCACATTGTGTGTGATTTATGTGTCCAAAAACTTTTTGGCGCCACTGGATCTGTTTAGTTAGTATGCATGATGAATGGATATCTGTGGTGTGAACTGTTGAAAATGATTATTTTCATACATTTTATGTATCATTATGTTGCAATTTTGAACATCCATTGTCATGTGTGTGTGTGTGTGTGTGTGTGTGTGTGTGTGTGCTTTTGTTTTCTAATATACTGTTGTTACATCATCGTGTTTTTCTTGTCAGTATCTTCATCATTGTGACATGCCTGAAGTAGTGATGTTCTGAATAGCATAGCACTCTTTCTATTTTTGCAGTACATTACATGTAATTTAAATGTGCATACAGTTGAATACCCGGATGACCTACTGCATTTTTCACTATCTGCAGTTTATCTCATGCAGTGTGCTCTGGTTGTATATAGTTAAAGGGATAGTTCACACAAAAAAGAAATTCTCTCATCATTTACTCACCCTCATGCCATCCCATATGTTTATGGCTTTCTTTCTTCTGCAGGACACAAACAAAGATTTTTAGTAGAATATATTAGCTCTGTTTTTCCTCACAATGCAAGTGAACGGTGGCCAGAACTCCAAAAAGCACATAAAGGCTGCTTAAAATTAATTAATATGACTCTAGTGGTTTAATCCATGCCTTCAGAAGCTATGATAGGTGTGGGTGAGAAACAGATCAATATTTAAGTCCTTTTTTTACTACAAATCTCTACCTCTGACCAGCCCTATCCAGTAGGTGGCGATATGCGTAAAGAATTGTCATAAACAAAAGAAGAATGTAGAAGTGAATGTCGAGATTTATAGTAAAAAAGGACTTAAGTATTGCTCTGTTTTTCACTCACACTTATCAGATTGCTTCTGAAGAAATGGATTAAACCACTGGACCCTTATGGATTACTTTTATGCTGCCTTTCTGTGCTTCTCGGAGCTTCAAAGTTCTGGTCACCATGCATTTGTTCTGGTGGACTAACAGAGCTGATATATTTTTCTAAAAATCTTTGTTGTGTTCTGCAAAAGAAAGAAAGTCACACATCTGGGGTGGCATGAGGGTGAGTAAATGATGAGAGAATTTTCATTTTGAGTGAACTGTGCCTTTAACCTTCCATTTCCAATGTGCCGAATGAATCGGATGTAATATGTACTACACACTTTTATATATTTTTCTTGACTCATTATTTGATCGGGCTGTCAAAAGGTACATTTTTGCAAAAAAATGTTTTATTTAAAATACAAAGGGACTGTTTTTATTTTCAAGTTGATGTTGTTCCATTTTAGTGCATTTTGCAGGTTTTCCTTTTTATTTTCCGATATTTATTTTTCCTCCTTGCAATAAGAGGTAAGACATAGTGCAATATATCGTCCTGGCTGATTAATTGGTTGATAATTGGTTGTTTTGAGATTATCGGCATCTGTCGACAACCGTATCCACTTAACATAACAGTACTAGCGCCCCCTTGAGCCAGTCAATGGAAAATCAACCGACAGCCTAGTCATTAGAGAAGAGACATTTTCTGTTTATAAATATTTCTGAGTGAACGTTTATACTGTAAATACTGTGTGAAAAAAATACTACTTTATTTTCAGCAATTATGTGTACATCTCATAGTCGCAGATTCACATTTTGATGACTTTAAGTGAACCTATGATCCAAAAATCTAATGAAATATTACTAACATAAAAGTGTTTTTTAATTTAATAATGTTTTCCGCAAAACATCATCTGATTGTATTTGTGTGTTTTCTGTGATGTTTGCGTTGTTTGTTCACTCTCGCACAGATCCTGTGATTAAGTGTGTAGATCACTGACTGTGTTGATCTGAAGTTGATACAACATCATATGTATTTTTTTTAATCTTTCCGTTATGGGCAAATTGACTCTCAATGTTTGTTTATTTGTGTCATGCCATGACGGCAGTCATTTTATTTGTTAGTACATGCTGTTTGAAACTATGATGCCATCCTTAACGGAAAGAACTTCAGTCTTTTTCCCTCTCTGTGTCTTTTGCATTCTCTGTCTTTTTAGGCAAAACAGCAAGCCCAGTTGAGACATCAAATAGCCGAAGACAGTAAAAATGAGTACCTGACCTACCTGCAGAAGTTCAATAAGGACCAACATGAGCATTACTACACTCTCATACCACATATCTTTCAGGTAAGAGGCTTTCTAGTTATAACAACTACAGTATCTATTTAGCTACAGTCTGCCTTAAAGAGACAGATCAGCCAAAAATGGAAATTCTGTCATTAATTACTCACCTTCATGTTGTTACAGCAAAAGAAAAATATGCTGTGTACCCATAGTGATGCAGAGCCAGAATTTTAGCTGTTGGCAAAAAGCCTGTTTCCACTTTGCAGCTCATTCTGGCCAGGAATTAAGGGCCATTCACACTGACAGCTATTAAATCACTGGAGGTCACAGAGTCTCTGTGCTGTTGGTTGGTAGTCGGCATTCCTAATTGACCGCAGTTTCCAACTAAGACAGGCAGATCGCTGACTGCACTGCCATTGGTTGTTGCCACATCACATCACTCCTCTTTGGCATATTTGAAGTCTCCTCAACTTTGTCGCATCGCCAGCAGTTACTGTCTCTCATGTAGCCAGAAATCACTAAATCTAATCAATGGCTGGTGGTCGCTTTGTAGCTGCAAATTGCTGTTAATGTGAATGGCCCTTAGACAGGAAGAAATTGAGAGACATGTAAAAAAAAAAAAAAAAACGTTTGGGTTTTTTCCCCTACATTTATAGTACATATATGTTTATAAGACAATTTTATCCAGAGACAAATCAGCACTGCTGTTGTGTTAGAAAACTTAAAAATGTGCTTTATGGTAACATCTATATTAGTTTTTATTTTATTTGCTTTGGTACTAAACTCAAAATCACAAATTAACATTTTCACCACACCAAATAATTGTTTCATCTATATTGAACTTTCATTGAAAGTAACTGCCTTTCCCCTTCTGTGACTCACTCGACGTTGTGTCGAATGTAGTGACACAATGGGTCTTTCTTGAGAGTCTTGCATACCTCTGAACTTGAGAAAGGGCAGATGATTAGGGGTGCTGGGAACCTAAGGTCTGTATGTGACACCTTTTTCTGGGGGCGTTGGGGAGGGTTACGTGTGGCCGATACAGTTGCTTCTAGCACGCAGTAGCTTGCTTGCACCTGTGTCAGCAGTTCACTTAACACGGTCTAGTGCATGGCGTTTTTAAATGGGACCGCTTGTGTCTCTTCATTCAACACAACGTCGAGTGTAATGTGTCCCCCTTGCCATGACACTAGACCTACCACTGTAAACGGCCGTACCTTATTCTCGGCTCCTCAGTGCAAAAACCTGACTGACAGACGCACGCCCGCTTCCCTTTATACCCCGTATGTTCGGGGGCGGGACATGCAAATTCTGTCTGCCAATTTCTCATTGGCCTTTTCTCAAGTAGGAGAAAAGTACGCGAGGCTCTCAAGAAAGACCCCTAGTGTCACTACATTCGACACAACGTCTCGGGGAACGGAGGTTACAACAGTAACCATGACGTTCATGTTATTAACATCAATCTTATCGTTTGCATCTGTTCTCCTTCAGTTTAATACATTTGAGAATCATTTCGTCCAGCTGATGGTTAATGGTTAATCAATGAATCATTTGGTATATCAAAAGCTTTTCAACTGGTTTGACTATTTAATGTGTTTGTAAAATATCAACATCTACAATATATCACATGTTTTGAACAGGATAACCAAACAATGAATTTGTTACAATATTGCCAATTTATATCATAAGTAACCACTATAGTGTTCAGTATGTACCATATTATGCATTCTGTGTGCATGTGTGCGTCAGAATTGACAAAGAACGTCAGTCCAGAGTCATAATGTCTCTTCATTGATCGCATCTTTTGATTACACATTGGGTTGATGTTACAGGCATTATGAATTACAGTAATGTCATTTTGGTCAGGCAATGTAAGTGTATTTCCTAATGTGACTTTACAACTGTAAAAAAAATATTTAACATCTTTAAGGTTCATTTGAAACATGTATCTTGCATTGTTTGCTACAGAATGAACAGATTGATAAAATGACTCAATTGAAAGATCATTTTGTTTTTCATTTTGTGTTTGGTTTATTGAACCAAGTGTTCTCATTACACGTCACAATAATCTTGTGTTCTGTACGGAAGCCCTGAACCGCACTGTGAAAAATCTAAATTATGTGTTTTTGTGCCTTCCTGGGCCTATGTCCTACTTTTTTCTCAAAAATATATTTTTTTTCTCCAAAAAAAATTCAAAAAAGACAAAATCTAAAATATGTTTTCCCTCTCAAAATGTATTTTGTCGCTCAAATTTGTTTTCCTTCCAAAAATGTACCAGTGCCACCATCCGTAAGCATGAAATCTTATGCTTAAAGTGCCCATGTTATGCTAATTGACAGGTTCGTGATTTTATTTTTAGTCTACTAGAATAGACCCCCAATTAGAATAATAATAATAATTATTATTAGGCTATTATTATGAAAAGGCATATACAAGGCATCTTTTATTAATGTAAAAGTAACACTTAAAAATGGGCGTTTCATTTAGTTTTGATGCATTTCGGTATAAGCCCCACCCACACCCGGTTCTATCCGAATACAGAGACAGATAATTTTGTCAATTATGAACAAATACAAATGGCTATTTGGCTAATGATAATGGCTTCGCCCCTAATACTGTATACAGTATACTGTATATACACTCATGAGCACTTAACAAGGAACACCTGTACACCTACTTATTCATGCAATGATCTAATCATCCAATTTGTGGCAGCCGTGCGATGCAGAAATTCATGCAGATACGGGTCAGGAGCTTCAGTTAATGTTCACATCAACCATCAGAATGAGGAAAAAAATTTGATCTCTTTGATTTCGATCTGAGGCATGATTGTTGGTGCCAGACGGACTGGTTTGAGTATTTCTGTAACTGCTGATCTCCTGGGATTTTCACACAGAACAGTCTCTAGAGTTTCCTCAGAATGGTTCCAAAAACAAAAAACATCCATTAAGCAGCAGTTCTGTGGACGGAAACACCTTGTTGATGAGAGAGGTCAACAGAGAATGGCCAGAATGGTTCAAGCTCATCATAATGAAATACTACCTGGTAAAATCCTGTATTTTCTATTGCAGAGGATACAGGAGATGGAAGAGAGGCGGGTGGGGAGGGTCAGGGAGAGCATGCGAGTGTACACTGAGGTCGAGAGTAAAGTGCTGCCCATCGTCAACAAGTGCCTGGACGGCATGACCAAGGCAGCTGAATCCATCGAGCCAAAAATGGTACGTTATGTGCTTCTGTTCCTTTACTCTAATGATTACATGATTACATGTATTGTTGATCGGCCTACTGCAGAAAATCCTATTAATTCAAAATATTTTTTTAAACCGTAAACTACCTTTTAGAGCTACTGAATCTTGATTTTTGGAAAATGAATGTTAAAAAATAAATCAAGTAAGGTCGCTGTTCATATGACAACATGTAGTTAAAGTTGTGAGAACCCTTTTATTGTGATAACAAATAGTATTGTTTTTGATAATCTTGTCAACGAAAATTACTGATGTTCATTGAGGAAGGGTTTTTTGATTTGTCAGTGATACGAAGATAAGACAAAAAACATTTCATAACACAGCAACTTCTAAAAAGTAGCAAATCAGTTTATCCATTATATGATATCATTTCTGGAGCTCAGGTTTTCTTGACAGTTTCCGTGTTGTTTATGTTGATAAACTTTAATATGTTTGATGCATGTTTGAATGATAATTTTTTTGAAATTTTTCACAATTATTATTTGGATAAAGTTCAGTCTGTTCCATTTTAAAATGAAAAATTATAACTTAAAATTTATTTTTCTGTGACAATTTATTTGCCATTTTGTTCAGAGTAAAATTGACTTCAATGAATATGATGTGGCAACATTTTTCAAAATTGTCAAAGACATTAAAAAGACAAAAAAAAAAGTAAAAATTGTGTTTTTGTTTAGTATTCCTGTTTATAATATAAACAAATATAGTATATGTCAGTGTCAGAAATTAACTTTTATATTAAGGGACAAAATTAGCCCCCTGGATTTGATTTTGAGTGACATTTTTTACCATTATTGTCACGATCCCTTGTTCTCTGCCCCGTGTTTTCTGTTTCAGCTCATCACTGATCACGCTCCATGTCACGTTTTCCTTGTTGTCCGCCCTGTGTTTCACTGTCCCTGTATAAACTACACTTACCTTCATTCCCGATCCTCTTCACTGCCGCCTCTGTGTTATTGTCCGCACCTGTTTGTTATTTTGTCATTATCGCGTCTGTTTATTTAAACCCCGCTGTTTTCCCTTTCCTTTGTCGATCGTTGAATGTTTTGTTTCTCGTTCATGCCGTTGTTCTCTCGCTGTTCCCCTGGTTCGTTCGAGGTTTACCCTGCCCTTCGTTTATGTTCACTGTCTGTTCTACCCGCTGTGTGTTCTTTTGTGTTTGAGTTAATTTTTCCCATCGTGGACTTTTTCATTTGTTCCTGTGTTTATTATTATTATTATTTGTTCGTAAATAAAGCTGCATTTGGATCCGCACTTCCCGTCTGCCTTCTCCTGACTCCCTACTCATTACAATTATGAGGGCATATTTTTTAAATAATTTAAAACTTAAGCTGCATCTCATCTGTTACTAATGTAATCGATTCATTAATTAAAATAAATAAATTAAATATTTTAAGCTTCCTTAATTACATTTTGTTAAACACTACACTATTTTATTTTCTGGAATTAAAAATGTTGGTATTAATGCATAAATCTTCAAAATAGGCTACAATTTTTTTTTTAAAGTGTATCAAGTATAATAAGATTATAATAGAATATTAAGAATTATATCAGGTTTACATTGCAATCCACATTTTTGGATTTTTTTGGGGGATTATTTTTCATTTTTGGTGGCATTTTTGCCTCGACCCTGGTATATGTAATTATATATTAGGATCAATTAATTGGTGCTTCCTTAAAAAAAGTACTAAAAGAAATGGTTAAGAAACCAGAATCGTCAAGTTCGAACCAGAACCAATAATATCCCCTTCCCTAATGACATTGTGTGGAATGTCGTAGTTGCTATCTAAGATTGTACAATAAAGTTCCAGTACCATATATGAAAAAATACGGAAAAAATCTAGTGTGTCACTCTTATTTAGTGGTAGAAACTGGTGGTATTCTTTCTGACTCCTATTACGCCAGCAGATTTATAATTTAGCAGTGCAAAATACTGACTGTGATTATCACTGCCCCACTTACAGTACAAGCTAACAAGCAGAGATTGTTATGGAGCATCATGGCCTGGGTTACCTTTAATAATTTACAGCTGCAGGGGAATTGCTGGCAGCTAATAGCTGAGGTGCTTTTTGTTTGTCTCATCTGCTAAATCCTGTTTTACGTGCTCACGTGGGCCATCGCTGTCCTGTCCAAATATGGCAGATGGAGAGTCTAATTTTCACAGCAGCACTAATTGACTCATACAAGCTGGATTTTACAGCAGATTGAAGTGGCTTAGTGGCAAAGATTTAAGCCTCTGTGTGGCTTTTAAACTGCATGTGTATGTAGTACTGTATGTGTGTTTTATAAGAGAAAGTGTGCTGCCTATATGCATTAAAAACCCTCTAGGGACTCATTTTGTTCGTGTCGTCAGTGTTATGGATGCAATACTGCACATATGCCAAAAATAGTCTCTTGGTTTGATCTGAACTACAGCAGAGGGTGAATTTGCAACAGTCTTATTTCTATGCGAGCTATGCATCTCATAGTATGTAGTATATACATTAATTGCTGCAATTATGATGTCAAAGTGAAGTTAACCTTGGGTGAACCTGTGGCTCACAATGTAGAGGTCTGTTCTATAGTAATATTTTGTTGCAGAAGTCAAACTCAATGTTTTTGTTTTGAAATACCATGTATTACAGCAAAACTTAATTGGGTGTTTTTTCAACTCCAGGCAATCTAATGTCCATGTGGTTGATTTTTTGAAAACTAACAGATTTCAACTTTTTCTTTTTGTTATATGAAGGTCACATTAAAATTGACTTGTGTTGTTTTTGTTTTTTTTGGTACTTTTAAAATGCTTTTAATTGAGTTTATTGTCCTACGTCCAGACTTTCAATATTAAACTATAACAATCCATTCTAAAACATTTAAATGATTACATATTTAAAACTAATCTAAAACAAGAGTGAAATAAACAAATCATTTAAATATTTATTGTTTGTAAATACTTTAAAATACTATCATTATAAATGATAGTAAATGCTATTATTTATTTTTTTTAAATTACGACTGTACCACATTTGTGGTGTCATTAACATCACACAACTTTTTTTGCACCAATCAAGTTTTTTTCAGAAGTGATTGTACTTGTTAACCAGATCCACTAAAGTGTCAATAAAGAGCATACTTATGAATAAATATGAGATATGTGATGTGTGAAGAAAACAAGGAAAAAATTAAGGTTAACATCACTTGTGAGCTAAAAATGTTGTTTAGGCATCATTTCAAATCAAGATGTACAGTCGTTTTGCCACATTAGGCAAAAATAATTAATTTGTTTAATTTTAAAACTAAAATGTAATAATATAATTAAAAAAAAGTTTTTGAAATGTATGACTTGGACCAAATAATAAAGAAAAGCAGCCAATAAGTGCCCAACATAGATGGGAACTCCTTCAATACTATTTAAAAAGCATCTCAGGGTGATACCTCAAGAAGTTGGTTGAGAAAATGTCAAGAGTACATGTCTGCAAATTTGAGGCAAATGGTGACTACTTTGAAGATGCTAAAATATAACACACTTTTGATTTATTTTGGATTTTGTTTAGTTACATCATAATACCCATTGTTCCATTTATGTTATCTGTAGTTTTTTATCTTATCTGTATTATGTTGCTGTATTTTTTTGTGCACTGTTTTATGTCACCAAGACAAATTCCTTGTATGTGTGAGCATACTTGCCAATAAAGCTCATTATGATTCTGATTCTAAAAGAACTGGCAAAAATCTGTGTAAAATAGTTTTAGATGGAGTATAGTATGTCACTGTATGACATGTTAAATTCCCAAAAGTATGGCATGTCTTAACTACCCAATAGCATGTAAGAATTTCATCTTGAAAATACATGAGTGCATCACATTGAACAGCATGTGCTAAATGTAACATCCTAATCTTTCTGTTGCAGCACAAAGTTATAATGGCATTTATTTATTGATATGTTTAATCTCAGGACAGTAAGCAAGTTGTAGAGTCATACAAGTCAGGCTTTGAGCCGCCGGGCGATGTTGAATATGAGGACTATAGCGTGTCGATGAAGAGGGCGGTGTCAGAATCAAGCTTCCTGAACGCCCGTGGGGAGGGCAGACGCCGAAGCCGGAGCAAACTGTGGCCTTTACTCAAGAGAAATAAGGTAACAAAAAATAGAAAGCAACAGGACACACACACATATCTGCAGATCATAAACACAATGAGCAAATAAAAGAATTGAAAGTACTCTGCATATTTATGGCCTATTGAGATTCAGTGTTGTAGATTTTATGGCTGAGAGGCTGATCCCTTTAAAATAATCATGTTATTTATGCTTAAGTAGTCTTACTGCTATTAAGAAGACTTTACAATGCCTATTGCATGCAATCTGTTATTATAGAATCATGCTATTTTGAGAATTAAAAAATAAATGTTTCTGGAAATGCACACTAAATTTGATCATTATCTTTCTATTAGTGCACAGGGCCCAAATGAGTAAATGGAGAGTATTTTGTGAGAGTTTTGATTAGAATTAAAGCTGCTTTTAACTAATCAGTTTCACCTCGTATAATAGTTGTCTTTGCACTTTAAGATGTATATGAAAATTTGAATGTCAAAAAAATTCACACTTCACTTTTAATAAATCAGCATGTTTTTTGAGGAAAATCATGACAGCAAAGACATATCTGGTTTTATATTTTTAGATATCTTGTGTTGAATATGTATGTTCCTATTTTAAGGGAACTGTTCTTAACACCTTCATATATTAAAACTTAAATATTTAACCGGTCCTTAATAGTTAAAGTGTGCGATACCAAACAGAATTCCAAAATTAATTACTGCTTTAGAACTGGTTTTCTGAACATTCCTCCGGTCGTCCATTGGTTGACCAAACAGAAAGTCCCGCCAGCAAACTCAAGCCATTGATTGAGTTTAGGGTTAGAGGTTAGTTTTAGGGCTAGGGTTAGTTTAGGCTTTGGTACTTTCTTTTTTTCCCAGAAACAAAATGAAGTAATCCATTTCAAGGCCGATTCCCCTGAAAATTGCTCTGTGTCTTTAAGCATCCCTACCAGACTGAAACAGTATCATTGTATTTTAACATCCAAACAATGATACACCTCACTTTTAATGAAGTTTGAAGTTTTTTTGTTGTTGTTCTGGGGTTTGAAAAGCACAAAAAATTGGCTTTTCACTTTAAATTTCTTCACTGCTCATCTTCTTTCTTCCTGTCTTCCTCCATTTCGTTTCTCAATGTGGCTCCATCACACCCTCATCTGTAGCTTATGTCTTTGTTAGCGTCACCCCACCAGCCCCCTCCCCCTCCTCCCACCTCCCCCTCCCCTGATGGCCTCCCCAACGGTCCCCAGTCCCCACAGCAGCCCAAGGAGCCCCTGAGCCAGCGCCTCAATGACTTCATGAGCACCAAACACAAAATGCACTGCCTGCGGAGCCTCAAACGTGGGGTAAGTTCATAAGCCGCCATGCCACCTACAGTGGCCCAAAAAAGTATTTGAACACTTAAGACAAAACGAATGAAAGCACAAGCACACTTAAGCAAAACATTGCACAAAAATGGAGAACTGACTTCATGCAATATATTTACAAAAAAATATCGCAACCTAGTCTCTATGTTGAACTGAATTTTACGTGCCCATTTTACTTTTCACTGCAGTTTGCTTGCCAAATTAACACCAGAGGCGCTACAACAACTGTGCGTTTTATTCACTTTAACACAACTACAGTGGCTGATTGTGACTTTATAAACAAATATTTTACTCTATTACTCACACACTGCTATGTTATTATATCAACACACTTTTACTCTAATGCATTTTACAGACCATTCTACATTTACATACTTATTCAAATGTTATTTGAAGTGGTAGCTAACCAGATATAGTGTTGTAGTTTGGATTTGGGAGTCCACGGTTCGAGACTAGTCAAGCACGCAAGCTGACACTTGAGACGAAAGTGTCATATTAGCGACAAGAGATGACGTAGTTACTTCAGGAAATGTGCTTTTCATTTTGCATTTTGCTTTTAGGACACTATCGGTTAGGTTTAGGTGTTGGTTAATGGTAAGGATGTCTTTTTTGTTCACTTCTCATTTACTTTAAGAGCACAATTGATTAGGTTTAGGTTCAAGTTTTAGGTTAGAGAGGTACATTTTTCTCATTAAAACCATGTTATATTCACTTTAAAAACCTCGCCTGAGTACATTTCACTGGAAAACTGCAGCAAAAAGTGTAATGAAGCACATTGGAAAAACGGTGCCATGATAATGTTCACAAGATCAGGCTGAAAAATCACCTTGTGTCCTGTTGGTTAAAAGTAATAGAAACAATTTTATTTCTAAGAAAAGTTCTAGCATTATCTAACCCTAACCCTAACTTTGATACTTTGTTATCTAATGCAATGACATGCAGACATTTTTTTAAGGGGGACTCAACTGTACAAATAATCTTTTCTATGGGTCAGTCTGATTGGATCAAAGGCTATAGTACCAATCAGCTCAGTTTGATTAGAAAATAATGTGTGGACTATATAGCTAAAATAGGTTGCTTTAAAGTGTCTGTCTATGTTTCGTGCTTTTTGTCAACTTCATTCCAAACATGTTTGTCATAACTGCAATATTAAACTCCATGTTTTCTCAGTGTATATTAACTGCCCTCCCTAACACATTTCTCTTGTCTTAACATTCACAGCTTTCCCTAAAGCTGGTAAGTCTGATTTGATATTAAAATGTGTTTAAGAAAATTCTCGAAACTTTGTCTTGTAAAAACTATTTCTAGTCGTGTTTCAAAGCATGAGGAATAATAAGGTTAATTTGATCAACACTGTAGCTATTCTGTGAAAGAATCGCTCACTTTTAACCAAAATGTAAAACAATTGACCAAAAGTACAAACACCCATCTATCTCCTATTTGTTGTGATAACATGTCAGATGTTTTTGAGTTTGTGTGGTACATTGGATTTTATTCTCACCGCAGGGAACTGGTCAAGAGGACTACAGTCATCTGCCCCCAGAACAGCGGAGGAAGAAACTACAAGCCAAACTCAATGACATCAACAAGGACATCCAGAAAGAGATGGATCAGAGGTACAGCACACAATAGCTGCCATGCTGGATGTACACTGTGTTTTGTGTGTGTGAGTGTGTGTTTGTCCTGTTGTGATGTTCTGTGTATTATCTAATAAAAGAATGTTACACCATATCCTAACCACGCATTACCTAATATACCATGGCTTTCAGCAAGGACTACAGGGCGTCAACGTTATATCACCTAATTAATATTCATAAGCCAATATATTTTTAATATCATTCCTATGCCCTTGTGTCTTACTAAGCCGCTGCAACCGCAACAAGACATTTTGTCACATTGTTTATATTTCTGTTGTGTCATGTTGGCTAGCTCCGCCTACTGTAAGTAAGTTAGTTTGTAACCAGGATATTGGTCAAAGAAATCTCTTTAACAAGAGTGACCTGGCCAAGAAGGCTGTGAAATCTCATTTGTCCAATATCCTGCTCTATATAACTGTAAAATAATAAATTATTTACTGATTGGCTGATATTTTGTTGCTTTTCACAGCATCTCGCTTTAATTGAGGATTGAAAAAATACTTGAAATTGAAATTTGTAGCATTACACCTTGTTAGGACATGGTGTAACAATTGCAAGAATTATATACAAATGGCAGTAGTCTTATTTTTTGTTAGATAAATTGAGTACTTGTCACCTTCTTATTGTTTCCAGGGATGCCCTGACTAAAATGAAAGATGTTTACATTAAGAATCCTCACTTAGGAGATCCAGACAGTATAGATCCACGTTTAGAAGAGATCACACAAAGTTTGGAAAAACTGCAGCTCGAGGCGCAGAAATTTGAGGTGAGGCCCTAACAAATTCAGTCCTTGAATGCCTTTAAATGTCCATCTAAAATATGGATTTTGTTCTGAAAGTAAGAATCTTATATTCATTCAATGGGATGTTTTACCAACATGACTAAATAGGATCTATGACAGTGTGTGACAGTATTCAGTACTTTGCAACCAAGGTCTCAGTTATGTGATAAAGGGAAAACAAGTATCTGATATGAGTGTGCAGAATAAATGACATTGTTGTTTGTTTTCTCAGGGCTGGCTGACGGAGGTGGAGAGAAAGTTACTGGAAAAGGGCTCAGAGTCTCAGAGACAGAGCAGTCATTTTGACTCGCAGGGCAACACACCACTTACAAACAACTATGGTCAAAACCGAGAGAGGTACTTCAGTGCCTAGACAGTAGGGCTAAATAACTGACTCATGAGATCTTTTAAAATATTATTGACACTCTGGCATTTCGAGTTGGGCTGACAATTTATGGTGATAAATGATTTGAAAAATAACGTGTTAAAATGAATGCAATTAATCATGTCCCCGATCCGTACATAAATTCCATAATAAGGAATGTTCCTACCATCGGAGTAATTCAAGCTTGATGTACCACCTTGATGTGGCAGTAGGGGGCAGTCAGCTCCATCTGTACAGGCAACACGCCTCATCAAACCGATAACAGCAACAGGCAGCACATCCTTCTGCAGATGCTCTTTTGAGCTCAAAGACAGCTGGACCAAGTACAACAGAATGCAGTGATCTCGAAACGCCTTTCTCAGCGTTTCAAGCTAAATTGAACTTGAAACGGCAATCCAAAAAACAGAGAGCTCATGACTAGAGACACTGAAAACTACCAAAATGAGATGCTTTAAAAGCATCTCTGTGACACATTAGTACATAAAGCAACAATTAAAAATAGCTCAGATGGAAATAGGCCAATAAAAATGTTATGTTCAAAGATGGAAATAAAAGAAACTATATTTTGACTTTTAAGCCACTTTTTGTATTGTAGAAATGCTGAATTTGTCTGCAGCCGCCATATATGTATATGATATAAAGTATTGGAATTATCAGAATTATAATTTTTATTATATTATGTTATATATTTATAATTATTTTAAGTATTATATACAAAATTAGCTTTATTTGTGGGCCTTTCTCAGTAAATATTGATATATGTGATTAGTTGCGATTAATCCATTTAATTAATTGACATATCATGTCACTTTTTCAATTAAACATTTTAATAGATGGGCAGCCCTAATAATGAGAAATCAAGTTTTTCTTGATCATTTGAAATGAAAGACCTCCACCTACTTAAAAAAATAAAAACACTGTATTTTGTAGGACTCAAAATTTCCTCCCCAGTCCAGAAAGACCATTTATTGGTTTATTTATTTATTTATTTGAATCGCATGTTATTTACTTGCTCGCATCATTTAAAAGTCATCTCAATTTTTGGAAAGTCATTACAATATTAATATTATGTTATTTAAAAAAAAAAATAATTATATTATTATTGAACTAAAAGACCATTTATTGAATATATGCTGCAAAAATTAGAACTGTTTTAGATGCAAAAAAAAAAAAAAAAAAAGATTTACAAATGTTTGCCTCAGAAAATCAAACAAACAGAAATAAAGAAAATGATATGATCCCATAGCCGAATTAGGAATTCAGTACATCCTCACTTGAGACGGCCATTAACATTAGCTGTACAGTCTGACTATAACGTCAAAGTTAATTTTGTCTGTTTTACGCATTGCATGTCTTCTGTACATAGTCCGGATGGCAGCTACACGGAAGACCCCAGCACAGAGGCCATGCAGTTCAAATCTCGCAGTACTGAGTTTGATGAATTTGACGATGAGGAACCATTGCCCACCATTGGAACATGCAAGGCACTTTATCCATTTGAAGGTAACAGAAATGCACTAACCAGTCTATCCAGTTTGTTTAGCACTTGTAATCAAACACATTTTAAAAAGTGATTGGTTCGAAATATCAGTCAAACCAGTTAACAGTTTATCAATCTATAGTGCTTGTAGAAAAGTAATTGTGACTTTGTCGCTAGGCCAGAATGAGGGCACCGTATCTATGGCCGAGGGGGAGATGCTTTACGTGATCGAGGAGGATAAAGGTGACGGCTGGACCCGTGTGCGGAGAAACGAGGACGAGGAGGGATACGTGCCCACATCCTACATAAAACTCTTTTTGGATATGAATGCCAAAGGTGCTATGACATACATATAACCCCACATCGTTTTGCTGTAGAGACAGCAGATCAGATCATGAATATGTCTTCATCCTCATTTAATAGAGGAAGCAGACAGCAGAGCAATTCCTGTTTTTACGTTCAAGATACCCTGTGGCATATTGCACAGCCTTGGTCTGTATTTACTGTACGTTTTTAATCATTTTGCCCTGAAAGTGAATCAATGTGAAATGTTTTGCATCTGTACGGGCAAATTAAGCAATAAAGACAGCTGCTGCTGTTTAATTTTGATATCGGATGGAAATGGCTGGTTTACCGACATATCATGTTTATATTTTGCAATATGACTTTGCATTATGGTTGTTTTCTGCTGGAACCAATACATTTGGGGCGAATTGAAAAAACTTTTCAGCATAAAAACCTGCATCTTATTTAAGAACTAAACGTAATTCAGTTTAACCGGGCACTAAATGCACTGAAGTAGCGCTGCGGCATGAGCGCGGTGTTGTACAATTCCAGTACGAGCCGCAAGATGGGAAATTGCGATGTGCAAAATGCACTCAGCACTAAACGTTTACCTGATTTGCATAATTCCTTAATTGCTGCAATTTATTCTTAATGAACTTCCCCCTTGATGCCTTACATATGTATTCTTCATAAGTCGTCAATGATCTTCAAGCTATTTAGTTTCAGACTAAATTATTAGGAAATGAAATCAGCGGAAATGCACATATTCTGACCTTCTGGCAATAAAATGAATTATTTGCTAATAGATGTGGCCTCAAAGCTACAGTCCTGCATTTTAAATATAGTCAAAGTGTGTTTTTTAATTGTAATTTTTGAAGACGTTGAGATCTCTTTGCATGAGAAGAATAGAATAATATTTTCTCAGGTACGTTTACTTTGGTGTAAATGCTTGTACCTCATGAATATACAGAATTTGTCTTTGGCCAATGGCAAATCACATCTAATACAAATGCATATCATTAAAGACAAAAATTGACTATTGCATGTATCTAAGTGACTTTTACTAGCATTAACTTTAGAAGTACAAAAATACTCATGGACACATAGTAAACGCAAACGCCTTTCAATGTAGTGAGCATTTAAGCAGTGATTAAAAATAGGTTGCATGTTATTCGTACAATGTCCAGCATGGGAAAACTAACAGTACAGAGATTTTCAGGAGATGTACTATAGAAAAATCACATCACAGTGTGTAATAAGCATACTTGCAGCAGAGGAATACCGCTCTTTGTGCATGTTTTAAAAACAGACTATTTATTGCTGTTTAACCAAATCAGCAGCTGTAAATTTGCACCATTGCTTGATAGTGATGCAAGCGAAATATTAAGAGTTTTGTATCGTTTTTACTCTCCTTATCTTTAATTCACACTTCATAGTGGGGCTACACTGTGAAGTTGAGCTTCCATGGTTTAATGTAACGTTTTAAACACAACATGTCTGTGAAACTGGTCAATCAACGATTGTAAAAGAATGTCAAATAATTCAATTCTTATGCAACATCTCTAACATATCTTGTGTGATGTTTTTTTTTGTTTGTTTGTTTCTTTCTTTTTTGCTTTTGTTTCTGTTCCTTTCATTGCAGATCCCTAAAAGTGTTTGGCTGACACAGGAGTGGCAGGGCAAGCGTCCTTGCGTGAAACATCGTCCTCTTGTAACAGTAGTGAAAGAGATGGCAAATGGGGGACTAACTAAAAGGAAAATCCATTTTTAACACGAATCACTTTAATTGAACCTCTCCTCTGCCATAATAACATGGGGGAAACTTTTTCATGACTGGCAAATTATTTGCAAATTTGCTTGCTGTTTGCTTGCTTCTTGTATGGACCTAGAATATTTAGCCTTGTGCGTAGCTGCTTGCTGTCAGACCAGAGCCCTTAGGTTTGTTTGCGGAGGCACAGAGTATGTGCCGTGTACATGCCTTGTTATTGCCTGGCTTGCTTCAGAGCCAAAAGGAGTTTTGTCATTAAGACATTAGAGTTAATGAATATTTGTCAGTGCAGACTTCTCAGTTATGTGAAATTATCAAACAAAATAAATGTGGGGGATAAATGTGGGACTCATTTGATACATTATAGATTTCAGTTATTACAGTGCTTGCAAGTCAGCACTGTAATGGAATTCCTCCTACTTCCACTTCTTCCTCAAACTTCCTCTTCTTCATACTTCCTCTTCTTACTCCTCGTATTCCCTCTTTTTCCTCATACTTCCTCTTCTTCCTCTTCCTCTTCTTACTCCTCGTATTCCCTCTTTTTCCTCATACTTCCTCTTCTTCCTCTTCCTCTTCTTACTCCTCATATTCCCTCTTTTTCCTTGTTATGCCTCTTTTTCCTCTCATACTTGCTTTTCTTCATCCACATACTTCCTCTTCTTCTTCCTCATACTTCCTCTTCTTCTTCCTCATACTTCCTCTTCTTACTCCTCGTATTCCCTCTTTTTCCTTGTTATGCCTCTTTTTCCCCTCATACTTCCTTTTCTTCATCCACATACTTCCACTTCTTCTTCCTCATACTTCCTCTTCTTACTCCTCGTATTCCCTCTTTTTCCCCTCATACTTCCTTTTCTTCATCCACATACTTCCTCATACTTCCTCTTCTTACTCCTCGTATTCCCTCATTTTCCTTGTTATGCCTCTTTTTCCCCTCATACTTGCTTTTCTTCATCCACATACTTCCTCTTCTTCTTCCTCATACTTCCTCATACTTCCTCTTCTTACTCCTCGTATTCCCTCTTTTTCCTTGTTATGCCTCTTTTTCCCCTCATACTTCCTTTTCTTCATCCACATACTTCCTCATACTTCCTCTTCTTACTCCTCGTATTCCCTCTTTTTCCTTGTTATGCCTCTTTTTCCCCTCATACTTGCTTTTCTTCATCCACATACTTCCTCTTCTTCTTCCTCATACTTCCTCTTCTTCCTCATACTTCCTCTTCTTACTCCTCGTATTCCCTCTTTTTCCTTGTTATGCCTCTTTTTCCCCTCATACTTCCTTTTCTTCATCCACATACTTCCTCATACTTCCTCTTCTTACTCCTCGTATTCCCTCTTTTTCCTTGTTATGCCTCTTTTTCCCCTCATACTTGCTTTTCTTCATCCACATACTTCCTCTTCTTCTTCCTCATACTTCCTCTTCTTCCTCATTCTTCCTCTTCTTACTCCTCGTATTCCCTCTTTTCCTTGTTATGCCTCTTTTCCCTCATACTTCCTTTCTTCATCCCATACTTCCTCTTCTTACTCGTATTCCTCTTTTCCTTGTTATGCCTTTTCCCTCATGCTTTTCTTCATCCACATACTTCCTCTTCTTCTTCCTCATACTTCCTCTTCTTCCTCATACTTCCTCTTCTTACTCCTCGTATTCCCTCTTTTTCCTTGTTATGCCTCTTTTTCCCCTCATACTTCCTTTTCTTCATCCACATACTTCCTCTTCTTCTTCCTCATACTTCCTCTTCTGCCTCATACTTCCTCTTCTTCCTCTTACTTCCTCTTCTTACTCCTCATATTCCCTCTTTTTCCTCATACTTCCTCTTCTTCCTCTTACTTCCTCTTCTTACTCCTCATATTCCCTCTTTTTCCTTGTTATGCCTCTTTTTCCCCTCATACTTCCTTTTCTTCATCCACATACTTCCTCTTCTTCCCTCATACTTCCTCTTCTTCCTCATTCTTCCTCTTCTTACTCCTCGTATTCCCTCTTTTTCCTTGTAATGCCTCTTTTTCCCCTCATACTTCCTTTTCTTCATCCACATACTTCCTCATACTTCCTCTTCTTACTCCTTGTATTCCCTCTTTTTCCTTGTTATGCCTCTTTTTCCCCCTCATACTTACTTGTCTTCATCCTCATACTTCCTCTTCTTCTTATACTTCATTTTTCTTCCTCATACTTCCTCTTCTTATACCTCATATTTCCTATTTTTTCTTCCTCTTTTTACTCATATTCCCTTTTTTCTTTCTCATGCTTCCTCTTCCTTGTATTCCCTATTTTTTACTCGTAATCCCTAATTTTTTCCTCATACTTCCTTGTACTACATATTCTTCCTCCTCGCATTCCCTCTTTTTCCTTGTTATGCCTCTTTTTTCCTCATACTTCCTTTCCTTCATCCACATACTTCCTCTTCTTCTTTCTTATACTTAATTTTTATTCCTCTTCTTATACCTCATATTCCCTCTTTTTTCTTCCTCATACTTCCTCTTCTTCCATGTAGTTTCTCTTCTTCCTTTTCTACCTCATATTCCCTTTTTCTTCTGCATACTTCATCTTCTTCCCTCTCATATTTCTTCCTCTTCCATTCCCTTCCTCCTCATAATTTCTCTTCTTCCTCATTTTCTTTTTATTTAGGATACTTCTCTTCTTCTTCCTCATACTTCCTCTTCTTCCTTGTATCCTCTTTTTCTTCATATTCTCTTTTGCTTTCTTGTATTTCTCTTCCTCTAATTTCCTCTTCTTTCCTATATTTCTTTTTCCTCTTACTTTTCCTCATGTTATTTTTCTCTCTCATATTTCTTCTTTCTCATACTTCCTCTTCTTCCTTGAACGCCCTTGTCTTCTTCCTCATACTTCTTATTCCTCAAACTACCTCTTCTTCTTCTTCCTTTTCCTCTTCTTTTCCAAAATGTTCTGCAATACATTAAGTGCTTTGATCTGAATTAACACACATAAATTTAGGTATGCTGTCTATTTTTGTTCTTTTTTAAATATAAACTTTTTAGGAAATTTAAGATTCAATTTATAAAGACTTAATGAAATGCTTGACAAGCGCAGTTTTGTGTAAGTGTGTGCGTGTGCGTAAGTGTGTGTTTGTTTGTTGATATATTTCCTTTTGAAACAGGAAGTCAGGTGGGGAAACTTTTTTGAGTTTACATCACAGCCCGGCGAACCTATGATTTGCTACTTTTCAAACTATTATTTTACCAAACACTATTTTTTGCTGCTTTGCAAGCACTGGTACTTCCTTAATGAAATGCAAATCTAGTTGTTATTATTAATATCATTATGAATGCATAATGTTCCCCTACATTTTGTCTCAGTACTTTGTGAGGTTATGTTTTAGAATAGTTTTCTATGGCAGGTGAACCGGTAAGCATCTTCCTCCCAGAAAGGAAAGAACTGTCACCTCACTCACTCATTCACACTTTCTTCCTGTAATGTGTGCACACACGCCACAGCTGCTCTCTCTGTCTTGCCCACTCTCACCTTCCCTTCTATTTTCTCTCACTATCTCTGTCCTGAACACTCTCTATTTTCCCCCATCTCTCTCTGTTGTTCTTTCTTTTCTCAGATAGATTTTTTCATCCTTGTTTATTGATCTCTATTCCTCTATTTTTCACTCTCTTTTTCTCTCTCTCTCACCTCAGTGGGTGGTTTTACACCTAGTGTTAACATTCGCTTCGGACAATCTGATCTCATGTGGACAGCGTATATTCCGATCATTCAAACCACATTCAGAAGTATTTTGAAACATGTGTGGCCGCATCATATTTGTAGGTTAAACGCTTATCAGTCATTATGCTCCTGGACAACATAATATAACCCAGACCATATAGCCTACTCACCTTTCAATCATCAATCATCATTGTTGGTTACGTTCGGTAAAAATAAATAGCCATCCAATTGAAAATAATTGAAAAGCCAATACATATGCATGCACAAGACTTCATGGAACACCTCCAGTTTGCCTGACATCAATATGCACAGATCATATGAAATGCACACATCCACATTTGTGAAGCACATTTGGAAGCATTTGTGTGCTAATGTTTTGTGCTTTCTTTGCGCCTTGTCAACATGCAGTAACACACTGACAAAGTAAGGGAAGTATGTACTAAAAATCAGAGACCCTCCCATCGAAATCCGATCACAAGTGGTCACAGGAGACATGTACCTGTCTCGCCGGATCGGATCAAATAGGATGGTAATGCCAGGTGTAAACAGGGCTTCCTTCTCTCTCTCTCTCTCTCTCTCTCTCTCTCTCTCTCTCTCTCTCTCTCTCTCTCTCTCTCTCTCTCTCCTCCCCCCTCCCTCCTCAGTGGGTGTGGCTGTGTGTGGTGTAGCTGTAGTGGTGCAGTCCAGTAGATGTTGATGGTGGTTTTCAGCTGGTGCCGTGTTTCGACGCATGCATGCTTGCCCTGTCTCTTTGTGTGTGTGCCAGTCTTAGGGGGTCCGATTCTTCATAATGTTCAAGCCTTCGATTTCTGACGGTTGAACTTAAGCTTCTTAAATTGTGTTTGTGCCTGTTTATTTCCTTCTACACTATCTTCTTTTGGAAAATATATGCATGGTCACTTGTCTACACAACCCCCTAAGTTATTATTTTTATTTGTTTACACCGTTTTTATTTTTTTGAGTCTCTCTGAATGATTGATATCATTTCATTTTTGGTGTTAAACACAAGTGTTTACCCCATTCGTGATAGATTTGGGCTGCTCTCCAATAATAGGTTCTGAAAGTAACAAATATTGTCATATTCATTCACAAAGAAACTGCAGAGCTGAAATGTCTGTGTTTTTCTGTATAATATATTGTGCTTTGAATTTGCTGGATTCTCTTTCTTCTAAGACCTCATAAACATATAACTGCCAAAAGTGTGAAAGGCTTGTGACTTTTCTGCAAGTATAGTAGACCTTGAATTTAATGGCCAGTAAACTCAAGTTTTATTTCAGTTATCAAATCATTCATGTTGTAAAAGGCAAAATTGTATGTCTGTCAAACGGGGTGGTTTTTATGTAGAAGTTTAACAAATTAAAGGTCATTTTAAAATGCTCCTATTTGTCATATTTATCGTCATACTCAATTTTTCAATATTGGGGTGACTATATGTACAAGATTGAGAATCTGTTATTTAAAAACACCCACATTGAGCGACTACTAATCTGATAATTGGGGGGGGCATAATCCTCAATGCCTGTTGGTGGTTGCTTACAGCCCTGAACAGTCAAGTAGTACCTGAATGCGTGTACCAAACATGTGACCACAAGGGGGTGTCAGATGTCAACCCAAACCATCAAGTGTGGCGTCAACACCAGGTGACCACAATAAAAATGCAGTGTAAAATATACAGGAAAATGTTATCAAACGAAGATAAAAGGGGCTTTTTTTTTTTATCCAATTTGACTAAATAGAACCAAATACATAAAATGATATGAGGGTAACAAACACATTTTCTTCAATAAAATAGTTAATAAATGAAGGGATTGAATTAAAGGAGCATTCTGGGTTCAATTCAAGTTCAACATGATGCTGTCAACCCTAAAACATCAGTAAAAATGACAATTTATAACAACTTTACAGTTCAAAAACACAAGTTTTAACAAGAAATATTGTAAGTGCTTTTATAAAATGATAAGCATCAAATTTCTGGTTTTAAACCCTCCAAATATTGGCCCCATTCACTTCCATTGTAAAATGTCTCACTGTAACCTCAATATGTGCTTGTAAAAATAATAATAATTATTATAAAAAGGGAGGGGGGTTTAATATTGTTTTGTTTTTTTGGTATTCAACATGCAACATTGGTGTTGTTTGAGCTTACTTTGTACTGAACCCGGAATATTCCTTTAACAACTAAAAATGTTTTGTCTTGGTCATGCTTCGTTCCTCCTTATCTTTTCTTTTGCCAGATTTATGATAAATGTAAAAAAAAAAATAATAATAATTTTTTAAATGTATTAATTTATTAAATGATTTGTTTGTTATGAGGAATGCTCTAATGCTAGATTATTCTATGGAATACTATTTTTGATTAAAAGTTAAATAAAGAGTTAACCTAGGAGGCAATTCTATGTTGCCCCCAGGCAACGTATCCAACTAAGTAAATATATATATATATATATATATATTTTATTTAATTGAATTTTAAAACTGTGATTTCCAGGCATGAAATCTTGAAAATTAATCAAATTTTAAAAAGTTGTGGACATTTTTGTGGGAAAATGTAATAAATTTTTTTCTAGTTATGCTGAACTCTAAAATGTTTTATTTAGTAGACATTGCTCTTTTTAGCGCAATCTCTATATAATGTTGTGACAGGGTGGGGGTGGGGCGGGTCATGATTATACACACCGGTCCCTCTCGGAGGGTGTATAATCACAACCCGGCCCGCCCTCCGCCCTGTCACAAATGTGTTTTATTATATAAAAAAACAAATATATATATATATATATATATATATATATATATATATATATATATATATATATAAAGCTAGTTCTTTAACCTTAAATATGGTTGGCTCTGCTTTGGAGTTTCAAACAAAATTGAAACATTTGGGGGTGATATTTGATGCAAATTTAACATTTGATCCCCATGTCAAGAATTCTGTTAAAACATCATTCTTCCATCTCAGAAACATTGCAAGACTGCGCCCCATGTCTCTGTGGCTGAAAAACTGATCACATTTACATTTATGCATTTGGCAGACGCTTTTATCCAAAGCGACTTACAGTGCACTTATTACAGGGCCAATCCCCCCGGAGCAACCTGGAGTTAAGTGCCTTGCTCAAGGACACAATGATGGTGGCTGTGGGGATCAAACCAGCGACCTTCTGATTAACAGTTATGTGCTTTAGCCCACTATGCCACCACCACTCCAGTGGTGATCAATACTTTTGTATTTTCTCGTATTGATTATTGCAATGCTTTACTTGTCGGAGTTTCTAAATCAACTTTAAATAAATTGCAGTATGTGCAAAACTGTACTGTTAGAATCTTGACCGGGACCAGGACAAGTGATCACATCACTCCTGTCTTGGAGTCCTTGCACTGGCTTCCTGTCAGGTTTTGTGTAGACTTTAAAATTCTTATGATTACCTTCAAGGCTTTGCATGGTTGGCCCATCAATACTTAACCCCCTACACTCCAATGCATGATCTCCGCTCCTCCGAATCTGTTTTTAACTGTTCCTTCTACATGTCTACGTTCTAGGGTGACATGGCGTTCTCTTGTTTTGCTCCAAAACTGTGGAATTGTCTTCCCTCTGAGGTTTGACATGATGAATCTTTTAGTATTTTTAAATCTTCTCTTAAAACTCACATTTGTAGGGTTCCTTTTCTGTGATTATTATGTGATTTATTATTGTATTATTTAAAAAAAAATTCTAATTGCATGTTTTCTTGTATTAATGTATTTCCATTTTTCTGTTGTAATGCGCTTTGAGATGCAACTTTTAAAGGTGCTATATAAAATAAAGTGTTATTATTTTATTATTTATATATACACACACTCACCTAAAGGATTATTAGGCACACCATACTAATACTGTGTTTGACCCCCTTTCGCCTTCAGAACTGCCTTAATTCTACGTGGCATTGATTCAACAAGGTGCTGAAAGCATTCTTTAGAAATGTTGGCCCATATTGATAGGATAGCATCTTGCAGTTGATGGAGATTTGTGGGATGCACATCCAGGGCACGAAGCTTCCGTTTCACCACATCCCAAAGATGCTCTATTGGGTTGAGATCTGGTGACTGTGGGGCCATTTTAGTACAGTGAACTCATTGTCATGTTCAAGAAACCAATTTGAAATGATTCGAGCTTTGTGACATGGTGCATTATCCTGCTGGAAGTAGCCATCAGAGGATGGGTACATGGTGGCCATAAAGGGATTGACATGGTCAGAAACAATGCTCAGGTAGGCCGTGGCATTTAAACGATGCCCAATTGGCACTAAGGGGCCTAAAGTGTGCTAAGAAAACATCCCCCACACCATTACACCACCACCACCAGCCTGCACAGTGGTAACAAGGCATGATGGATCCGTGTTCTCATTCTGTTTACGCCAAATTCTGACTCTACCATCTGAATGTCTCAACAGAAATCGAGACTCATCAGACCAGGCAACATTTTTCCAGTCTTCAACTGTCCAATTTTGGTGAGCTCTTGCAAATTGTAGCCTCTTTTTCCTATTTGTAGTAGAGATGAGTGGTACCCGGTGGGGTCTTCTGCTGTTGTAGCCCATCCGCCTCAAGGTTGTGCGTGTTGTGGCTTCACAAATGCTTTGCTGCATACCTCGGTTGTAGCGAGTGGTTATTTCAGGCAAAGTTGCTCTTCTATCAGCTTGAATCAGTCGGCCCATTCTCCTCTGACCTCTAGCATCAACAAGGCATTTTCAGCCCACAGGACTGCCGCATACTGGATGTTTTTCCTTTTCACACCATTCTTTGTAAACCCTAGAAATGGTTGTGCGTGAAAATCCCAGCAACTGAGCAGATTGTGAAATACTCAGACCGGCCTGTCTGGCACCAACAACCATGCCACGCTCAAAATTGCTTAAATCACCTTTCTTTCCCATTCTGACATTCAGTTTGGAGTTCAGGAGATTGTCTTGACCAGGACCACACCCCTAAATGCATTGAAGCAACTGCCATGTGATTGGTTGATTAGATAATTGCATTAATGAGAAATTGAACAGGTGTTCCTAATAATTCTTTAGGTGAGTGTATATATATATATAAATCAAAAAGGACTGAAAAAGTCATGGAAATTCAATGGTCAAAATACATGGAAACTGCATTTTATGAAATAATAATAATAATAATAATTTGCTTTTACATTGTAGCCAATAGGTTTATATGAATAAAAAGTCTGAATCTGTTACACATCAACAGCCATTAAATTGAGAAGGTTTTATCAAAGCCGTGTCTGTTCTCACATCAACTCAGAGCTTCAGATGAATGGCTTCCTGCTCCTAATAAGGTACAGTCTAAAGCTCAAAGCTGAGGAGACTTTAAGAAGGGAGAGAGGGTGTGATTAGTTCACCAGGTGAGAACTGGGAATGCCAGATAAAGAACAGAATTCCTTACCTCACATCCGGCATTTGTTCTTCTCTTTATTTTCAAGCTATACAAGGAATGCTTTACCATTCACAAGGTGAGGAATTCAAAACAAGTTCATTGAGTTTGAATAGCGTCTTCTTTTTAAAGCAACATTTGAACACCCCACCCTAATATCACAAAGTCTTTCCACAATCCACATCCCTCGACCTCCGAGAATTTATTTCCTGGCCAGAAAATTTTTCACTTGAACATACTGTATTTGTTGAACACTGGCTTTGAACTGAGTTCAGAGGTGTAGATTCCAGGAGGGAGGGTATCCCCCCCCAACCCCCATTTATACAATTATCATTGGAAACATATAAATGCTTCAAGACAAATCTACGCCCTTGACTGAGTTGGTACCACACTAATGGTGTTTGCACAGGATTTTACACAGTTCATTTCGATTTGGAGATAACATATGGTTCAGTAAGCAAGTGAGTAATCTGAGCCAAGTCTGTGATTCTTGGACTGATTCAGACCGACTCTTGTGATAGAGTCAATCGTGATTCACCAATTGATTTGACTTATTCATTACAAAGAACCACACCAATCGGACCACACATTGTGCTATATGTTCGGTTTTGCAAGTATGGACATGTTTCACTAACGTTTCCCAACAAGAAAGTAATTTTGAGCAGTATAACTAATGGTTTAGTCATTTAAAACCTTTTTTGGTTAAATATTTTGCTTGAAATGTGTGCTTGTGCCATATTTCTCATCTTTAAAAATGTCACTTTTTAATTTTTTTATATTTTGTCATGTAATACAATGAATTGTATTGATTTTTAAATGTGGTTTAAAAGTCCAAACACTTTGGGCACGTTTGGTAAACGTTTGGTCCTCTATATCACAAGCCCTTTCGACATAAACACGTGCAAAATATGAATGACAGATTTCAACAATTGAATTTTCACTACTTAAAATGCCAATTCTTGATATCTGGAATGGAATTACTTCTTGTGAGAATGCTCATTTTTTTATTCAGTTATTAGGCTTAAAAATGTTAATTCTTGTTATCAGTAATGGAATTCCTACTTGTGGTCTGTCATTCACTCCTGTTCAAAACCACATGTCACAAGTCAAAACCAATTTAAAGATATATAAAACCAACCACTTGGCTATATGGCGTGTCAGCAGCATTTATTTTTTACTAGTAAGAAGTGCTTTACTGATAAGTGAAATTGGAATTTCAACTAGTGAGAACACATAGATATCTGTAATTGAGTTTTGAATAGAAGTGAATGACAGTTAATTGTGAAAATTCTACTAGTGAAAATGCAGATACCGATATGCAAATACAAATATCAAGAAATGGAAGCGCAGCGTAGTTCTAGCGGGAAGACTAGCAGCTGTACATCATCACATCATTAGCTGGGTAATTCCTAGCCAATCGCATGTAAGCCATTGCTTTATATATCACATTGCTGTTTCAGTGTGCTAACACGGCAACCTCCACCACCCCACCATCACCAGTTGAGCACGGGGGTAGGCTCCTCGCCCCTGCCTCCTATCTCCGGCAGGACATGACGGTTCCGGGTACAACTCCCTCGGACCGCCGGACGGGGCCTACGCCAAAGAGAGAGACATTACTTTCTGTTTTACATGATCAAATAAATGGCATCTTAAACTTCACTCAAGCCTGCGTGTCTTCCTGATAGAATTGTTTTTACTTGATGAAATACACATTTTTGATATGAAGAATTATGCATTTCTGCAAGTAATCAAGAATGTTTAAACTAGTGCAAATGTAATTACTAAAACCAAAAATTATGGAGAGTTTACGTCATGTCAGAATTACCGTTATTACTTTATTCCTATGTGTAAAAAGAGTCTTCGTAGAACTCGGAACTACAAGATGTAAAGTCAGAATTCTATGAAAGCTATTACTTGACAGTCGTGACGTCATATGAACAGAATCAATATGGCAGTGGCCTCAACAGTTGAAGGATGTGAAACTATATTTCTGTTCAATATGCCATTTTATTATGCCAATGATGCCTGTAGCTTTTTTATTTGTCATAAGAATTGGTTGGCACAACTCTCCACAATAGGCATCATCCCACGGACAACCATTCGAGAGCAACTCCTACTTAACTTTCGATTAGATATAAGGAACAGCATTGTACTTGAGGTCTTTCAGAGAAGCAGTGATTTCTCCTGACACTTTGGATTTGTCACATTTTTGTCTCTCTAAAATCTGTCAATCAGTGCTGACGCAGATCCTTTTTCCTGAGCGAGTGAGAATTTTATTGTTTGGATGAAGCAGACCCTGCTATCTCCATCCAGCAGCAGCTTCCTGTTTCCTCTCACATTGAAAATGCAGCATTTCTCGCTCCCTCCTCGTGCAATCCTTCAGGCATACATTCATACAAACGTACTGGCCCCTTGTTTGAAATCAACCATTTATTTTCTTGTTTTTCCTTTATTTCGATGGTATTCTTTTTGATGGTCAATGTGTATCGAAAACAACAGACTGAAGAGTTTCATTGTGATAAGGGAGAACGGGGGTAGTTATCAAACAGGGGAGTTGTCTCAAAGGATAAAGCATAGTAACTATAAGGTTAGTCAAAAGAGAGAGGTGGTTTTCATAATGGAAGGCTCTTTAAGATATGTTCACTTGAGTTAAAAGTGTGACAACCATCCCAACTCCTTGTATGTTTTAGCTATTCATTTTTAAGTTTCCCTACTAATTATTTTATAAATAACTCCTTTTACACATGCTGTTGTGTACTACAATTTGGACATTATTAAAATATTATAAGGTAAATGGTAGTCACAGTTATTGTACGCATGTGTGTTGGTTTTTAGAGCAGTTTTGTCCTCATTTCTTAATGTATCCAGTTCTTCTGCAGATTTGATGTTGAACAGCCAAAAGCAGAATTACATGAAACCATCCAGATTATCAGCCTACTCTTAGAACTTGTTTCTAAATTTGCTTAAGTGTGCATAACTTCAAAGGAATCGTAGTTCTTAAGACATTTTCTGTTCAGTTCACTGACAAACTTCAGCAGCTCCAGTAGGATGGAGTTTGTTCTTTACAGCATTTTTATCAGTTCCAAACACACAGGAATTCCGGTTTGGGGAATGACCATCCTGATTCTTCACTTCCACAGGAAGGCTAATAAAAAGAACCTCGAACACGACAGAGGCATTTCATTTCTCACATGTGCAGCCAGAGATGTAGACCACTGTGATTTTACCACATTAAAAGCAAAGTCTGGTTTAGCAAGTTGGACCAACATGTCTGGAGACAGATTCATAATTTCAGGTAGAGTTTCAAACCAACTTTTCTAGAATTTAAGGATACACTTTACAATACATGCTATTATTTGATCACATGGTTAGTTCTGTGTAATTCTAATGAATTACATGAACAATGTGTTTTGTGGAATTGCTTTAATTACATTATTGAAACTGTGTTAGTTAACTATTGAAATGTGTAACAGACAACACAGACACTCTCATGTAAAGTGTTGCAGGATTTAGCAGTTGAACATTTTTAAAAAGGCCTTTGATTCTACTCCTAATGTTGCCCTGATGTGTCTGATACACACACACACACACACACACACACACACACACATGCGCCTGCACACACAAATCGGTGCAGCTATCCTTATGAGCACTCTCCATAGACATAATGATTTTTATACTATACAAACTATAGATTCTAACCTCTAAACCTAACCCTCATAAAAAACATTCTGCAGTTTTACATTTTCAATAAAACATTGTTTAGTATGCTTTTTAAGCTATTTGAACTATGGGGACACGAGAAATGTCCTCATAAACCACATTTATATCATAATAACCTTGTAATTACCAGTTTATAACCTAAATTAGTTTTCCTTGTAAACCACTTAAACCTGCCCACACACACACACACACACACACACACACACACACACACAATGAATTTAGTAATAATTAACAAACATAAATGAATAAAACTTACATTTATTAAAGTTTTAATCTTTTAAATTTGTAAAAGATTACTCAATTTGATTTGAAGTAATTTTGTTATGACATTGAAATCTGTAAATCTTAAAAATAGGCTAAAATATTTATATCTGGTCAGTAATATAAAGTTGTGGATTACATTCTGGGAAGAATTTCTAATTTAATTATGTCACCTGATTATATTACTTGTTAGAATTATATAAAAAAAGTATTTTATTATAGAAATAAACAATGTAGTAATTATAATACAATATATGTCATTATACAAGTGTAATATTATATATATATATATATATATATATATATAGTATTTTATATTATTTAAAATACTAACAATTTATATACATATCATTATAGCATAATCTAAAATGTATTTCAAAATATTGTAATATTTTGAAATACAAAATAGAACATTTTGAGATATTTTAAGAAAGAACTGTTACTGCATAACCTTGAGTAAATGAATAAACCTTTCATTTAAGAATTGACATATTGTGCCATCTGTTGACAAACTTGATTATTAAATATGGCGTTGTGATTCTGAATGATTTCCTCTGCATACTGTGTAACATATAATTGATAAGTATTTTGGGTTTTGTATTTGGACTGTAAATGCATTTTTTTTGCATTATTTGGAGCACATCCTGAACATTTCTGATGGAGAAGTCTCAATGTTAATTATTTAAATTACAATATGCTTAACATTGCATAGTTCAAACTTTCATATAATTTATTTTCACTGCCTCCACAGATGGATTTAATTTCTCAGACTGGTGTTAATCTTAATGAAGGGCCACCGAGGGCCAAAAATGAGAGACATATCTGTAATTTAAGAACCAGAATCCTTGAGTGAAGACCAAGATGTGACTTCTGAAGTCTGTAATATGTAAATTCTGTGAAGTTATAGCAAACCACAAAACATTTCAACTTATCCATTTGCAGGCTTACATTTTAAACATTTGAACACCATATGAATGGTTTCAATTTACTATGTGCCTTAAAGAGAAGAATGGAGCCTGTTTAGCTGCTTCACAGTTCATTATTACTTTTGGTACGCGCTAGGCCAGACTCAAACTCGTACCGTGAGTAATAATGCACCGTGGCAGTGTGTGTTTCAACGTGGAGAATCTCCAGACAGGTTTGGAAGCACACAAATACAAGGGAAATGTTTGAATTTGAATCTTTCCTCTGCCATATAATTTCAGCTATCTTCACACCTTCTTTAACGTCTGACATTCCACATGATGATGAGATCCACTGACATTTGAATTGTTTTAATTGTAGGCTTGAAATTAAGTAAATTGGATCAAAGGAGTGGAAACTTTGGTTGAAAACTCAAAGTATTCCTAAAGTGTATGCAGCATTGAACATCTGAGCATCACTTTCAGCCGAATCCTAGTTTATCTGTATATAAACCTTGATTTAACCATTCGTTTCAACAAATTGTTGCATGATGTCCAAATAACTAAAACCATCAAAGAAAAACTATGATTTTGTAAAGTGATGATTAATCACAAAATTGTTGTTTATAGGTCAATCCGCTTGCGAAAACAGAGAAGTCCAAGGGCGTCTGCACTGTACTGTCGCTCAAATTAAATGAATAATTCAGTTTATTTTAAACACTGTACTTATTTTAATGTGTACTGTATTACAAATACCATCAAGCTGAGTTATCTTCAAATAATGTATGTTATTATGATTATCATCAAGTGAAATATTTCTATTTAATTAATTTATTTTATGCTCTTTTCATAATATGCACATTTTGTAATAGATTACTCCATTCAGTTTCATGGACATTTTTCTGTAAATTCTGTTGAATGTTGTGCATTATTATTTTATTTTATTGTCTGCCTTTGTAATTAATACATCTTTTTTTATTTAAAAAAAAAAAGATTCATAATCACAGTGTAATATATAAATATAGCAAGACATTTTTTATTGTGTAAATAAATGTTTGTTACATTTTTATAAACAAATTAAGAAATTATAATTTTCACGTTAATTTCTAGGTAAAAAAAAAAAAACTCCTAAAGACATTAATTGCAATTTTGCAATATAAGTACGATATCATGCCCACTCACATTAGAATAAAGACTCCAGTCATATCAGTAACTTTATAAAAGCTGTTTTATTCTACATGGAGAGGGTCCGCACACTGGGGGCAGCCATTTTAGAATATCTCAGTACCCATCCTGTTATCTGACACTTTATCTGACACTTTCACTCAGTGATTGAAGTAATCATGGCTGACTGTGAATAGGCTACTACATTTCTACAATGGCATTTGAAACTGAAAACTATTGATTTTAAATTATGCTTCATTCAAGCATAGTGTCAGTGTAAGTCCCAGACGACACAAATACAAAAGTAACTGAGTACACCTTTAATAAACACAAAAAAGAAAACCAAGCACCATAATACAACAACAACAACAGCAAAATGAATAAAAAAATACTATACACGGCGTGTGACGTCACCAACAAAGACGGAGCGTGGCCGCGCATGACGTAACCTAGTTACGGTGTTGTTAGCAGGCAAGTGAGGCTACTGGCTAAGCACATGTCTTACGCTTCACTGTTGTTTACATATATGTACATGACATGGACGAGCAGCCCGTGGACGCGGGGACTAAAATGGAGCCCGAAGTGTCTGCGAACACGTGTGAAATAAAAACAAGCGATGTGTACAAGGTGGATAAAAACGTACCGAGTCGCTTTAATAATCCAGAGTGCTTCAGAGGATACAGGTGAGTCATTCAGCAGCAGTGCATCATGGGATATTATGACACGAACCTTTAAGTTGACTTATGGGTACAGATATGTTTTAAATTATAAAAAGATACTAGTTTTCAAAATTGAAGACTTGTTGAAGTACTTAGCCACTCTCTGGTTGTCAAATTCAAACACGACCATAATTAATGTGACGAACGACTCCTGTTAGGACACCTGTGTGAATTTGAGGGGAACTTCATACATCCACTAAAAATCACATTGAACACAGCTGGTTAAAAGTCATTGAAAAAACGGCTCAGAAAACTTGTTTGCTAATGCCACTTGGTTTGAAATGTTGTCATGCGATTGCAATAAACACCTTAAAACCCCCTTAGGAACAAGAACTTAAGGGTTTTACATTAATAATGTTCTCTTTAAAGGAATAAGAGTTAAGCTTAATCGACAGCATTTGTAGCTTAATATGGATTAACACAAACAGTTATTTTGACTCGTTCCTCAGTGTCTTTAAAAAAGAAAAATGTTGGTTTCAGTGAGGCACTTACAATGGAAGTGAATGGGGGCCAATTTTTTAACTTTTAAATACTCACCGTTTCAAAAGTATAGCCACAAGACAAAACAATATATGTGTAATCATGATTTTAGTGTGATGAAATCACTTACTAACCTTTTCTGTGTAAAGTTATAATAAATTTTACAACTTTGTTACAATGACAATGTCAACAAACCCTAAAACGACTGTAAACATGTACATTTAATCAAATAATACTAAGAAGCGATTTCAGAAGAATTCATGTAAGTACTTTTATAAAATTATAAGCTTAAAATTGTCCCCATTCACTTCCATTGTAAGTGCCTCACTTTGACCTTGATTTGTGCTTCTTTTTTTTTTTTTTTTTTTAAAAGCAGGGATGAGTGGAAATTAATTTTTGTGTTAATCAACGTTATGCCACAAATGCTGTCGATTGAGTTTAATTTGTATTGAACATGGCATAATCCTTTACATTTAAAAAAAAAAAATTTCAACTTGGCCAAGACATTTCGAGTTTGAATATATTGTCATTAGTCCATTTTCCTGTCATGGGTATGAGCAACTCGTATTATTAATTTGATAACAACTATACTGATAAGCCTCTACGTACTTTTCAGCAACAAGATTATCCACCCTCTTTACCAAACAACAAATCAAACATATGGAAGCAAAAAGCCAACAGTTCATGAAATGCCGGTGAGTACACAATGTGTTATATTCTCAGAATGCATAAACACATTTGCATGAATTGAGGTTTTTGACACATTAGTATTTCAACATTTATATTATTTTTCAGACAACCTTTAATGGAAGTCGGCGGAGGTTTTCAGAGCATCATCTGAAAAGTGGGATGTACAGAGATAATGGCTTCAACGCGGCGCTGGACAAGAGCCGAATCACTGGACCAAACACAACGACCATGTTGCAAGATAGAGTTAATTTCCATCGCTTATACCACACAAATGGAGAATCTCAATAAATTAATTTCCTTTATTTTGTATATAACGAAAAAGTTAAGATAATTTGAGATACCCTTTAGTTTACGTTAGAGCCGTTAACCATGATTTGTTACTTGTTAGTTGGTTGCTGGTAGTATAAAGCCCAAAGTGTACTTGGGGTTTGACATGAAATCAGGCCGCACGCGTTCAGTGCTTGCCTTGAGCGCTCTGCTTATGACAAAATCTGCATCACACATCCTGTACACAGACAACTAGCATTTGCATCTGACTGAGGTATACTTTGGGCTTTAGAGGAAGGGGACATTCTTTTTTTCAGAGAGCATTTGAATCATCAGTATTTTTGGCCCGTTTTCCTGGAAGAGAAAGCCTGTCAATTTTATACATGGCGTCAAAGCTCACAGGCATATACTAAAAAAAAAAGTTACAGTTTTGATTTCATAGGGTCTTCAATTTTAGGTGTTACCATTGAACTCAGAGAAACTGGTCGAATCCACTGTCTTCAAACACACTTTGCATGAATAAAAGGTAGACAAACTAAATCAACAATGTCAATATAGTTTATTTTATTTGGTGCAGTAGAGTAAAATTCCAAAGTAGACCTGAACATGAACGTCCAGTTAATATTCTCTCAGTGTGAGATCCTCACACATAGTGGAAGCCATCAAAATATAATCCACGAGTTTTAGAAGCACTTTGAACCAATATGTGGAGGTAAAGCAGTACAATCAAGCATGTTAAAAACATAAAATGCAGTGAGGTTGAAATAAGACAAACTGTGACAACAGCAATTCAAACACTTTATCAATCAAACCTACCAGCATAAACCTAAATTTGGGAAGTGCCCCTTCGGAAACACAATTCATTTCTCATTGCTGTTGCTACATTGAGGATTACTGGTGAATGGCGTACGGTTTTAAGGGTTTTGGTGTCAACTTTTTCCCTGTTTTTCCTTGGAGCTGTAAGCAGCAAAATATTGTCCAGGGGGCTGGATTGTCATGTCCTTTAAACCTCCAACATTATTCATAAAATAAAAGGCACTTCAAAACATTGTAACAAAATCCAGTGTATTGTTTTATACATCATATACACACATGATCATAGATGAAGGAATGCAAAGATAGTAGAAACCTTAAAGAGTGACTTTTTAAAAGACGTTTTGCTTCATCAGGCTTATTAAAAAAAAAAAAGAGTAACAAAAAGCTCATTTGTAGCACACAAAAGGTTTAAGGTTTTCATGGAGCGACTCGTGGCAAGACGTTTCAGTTGCGTTGCAGAAACTGAAAAAATTGCATAGGCAAGATAATATGGCTCACGGATAACACAACAGATGCAAATATATATATATAAAAAAAAGGATGTGAATAAAAGAAAGAGATCCTATCCACACGGACAGAAAGATTAACGCATGGGAAACTTAAAAGCAAAAGGGCTTCCAAGTCAGCAGCAGTTTTGGTGCAGGGCTGTTGCAGCCCCAGTGGAATTGTGAAGCTGTGCAGTGAGCTGAGGCGGATCAACTACAGCTCGGTGTCCTGATACTGTTGTGTGTTGGTGTAATAGCTACGCTTTGTCTGCTCGGCCAGTTGCTGCCTGAACTCCTCACCAGGCTCCTCGCTGGGGCCAAGCATTTGGCTCTCTGTGTATGGCAGCTTGCAAGGTGGGGTCTTTGGCTCTGGTTGAGCACTGGAGCTGGATACAAAGCAAACGCAGCAAGGTAAGAGAAAGTACAAGCACATATGTTGACACATTTTGTTCTCAACCAGGGGGAGCCTCCCCAAACTTCCAAAGGGGCCATAAAATGACTTTATATAAAATGTATTTAAAGTAACATTATAATAATCTAATTTATTAAAGAGATAGTTCACCCAAAAATGAAAATTTGCATCATTTACTCACTCATACCAGATTTGTATGATTTTCTTTCTTCAGCAGAACACAAACAAAGATTTTTAAAGAATATCTCAGCTCTGTAAGTCCATACAATGTAAGTGAATGGGTGCCAAAATTTTGAAGCACCAAAATCAACATAAGGGAAACAAAAGTACTCCAGGTGAGTAAATCATGAGAGAATTTTCATTTTTGGGTGAACTTTACCTTTTAAAATGCTAAAAACAGCTTAAAAAATCCAGTCTGAAAAGTCTACCCATTATGCTAAAATGTCAGTGGTCAAAATGTGAACCACCGACGTAGCCCACAAGTAGCTTTGTGATCATTACAGCAGAAGTACCAGAAAAAAATTACTTGGCCAACATAGAGGGCCTCCTAATATTATGTTCGATGGAACATAATGGAGTCAAAACGTTAACAACCACCAGGATTCAGTTCATACCCAATAGGTTGTGGCCTGTTGTGGTCCAGTTTCTGAGATTTCATAGGGACAGCATAGATGTCTGGATGTTTCCGAGCAATTTCCATCTGAGAATGGAATGCAGAGAATTTCAACATATTAGTTTAACTTGTAATAATATACTGGCAGAAAAGGAATTTTAATCTCTCAAGTTGTTAGAACCCACAATGACATCAGGGCAGTAGGAACAATCTAAAATTTAAGGGTGGGACATTATAAATCACATTAGCCTGTACAAGTATGACATGGTTTTAAATGCCTAGTTGCCATGGAGACAATCATTAGATACCATGAAATCATATAAACTAAACTTACAAGAAACATCTAGCATTTTTGACACACAAGTTAAATAATTGGCACAGGAATTGTTTTGCACAGGAATGTTGATTACCCCAAAATACATTTTTACTCGCCCCTCCTTTTTCTTAAAAATAAATAAATAAATAAAATAGAAAAAAAAAAATCAAGGTTCCAGTGAGGCACTTACTGTATAAATTGAAGTGAATGGGTGCCAATTTTTTTAATGTGAAAATACTCCTTTTTTTTCCAAAAGTACAGCCACAAGACAAACAATATGTGTGTAAACATGATTTAAGTGTGATAAAATCACTTACTAACCTTTCTGTGTTAAGTTATAGCCAATTTTACAACTTCATTGCCATGATGATGTAATGTCAATAAGCCCTAAAATTACTGTAAAAATGACAAAATAAACAACTTTACAGCTCAAATAATACTTGAGTTTTAACAGAAGAATTAATGTAAGTGCTTTTCTAAAATTATAAGCTTCACATTTCTGCCTTTAAACACTCCAAAGATTGTCTCCATTCACTTCCATTGTAAGTGCCTCACTGTAACCTCGGTTTTTGCTTTTTTTTTTTTTTTAAAGAGTCAAAATAATTTTTTGTGGAAATCAACATTATGCCACAAATGCTGTCGATTGAGCTTGAAAATTCTTGTTCAAGAACAGTTACTGGAATTGAAAGTCATGAAAGAATTGCCACAAGATTTTGTAAATTCTCAAAGGGTGCCGTGACTGAAAAAAGGTTGAGAAACACTGCCATGCAGCATTATCGCTTAACGTTTGTGAGTTCATTCAGCCCACTTCCAAAGCAACCAGTTGGCAGAGCATTCTGATTGTCTCTGAAAAATGACTTCTATTTGGGGTTGTTTCTTAATATAACTTCAGAAGAGTTGGAATATTATGCACGTCACATGGACTTTACTTTTGGGGATTAGGCGTTAAGATAAAACCTCACCCTGGCATTCTGTGCCTCATGGAGCTCCAGGACTCTCTGTGCCCGAGCAAAGTGATCCATCTTCTCGAAGGCCTTCACCTTGCCCAAGAATGATCTCTGAGATGGATCATCAGGGCTCTTCTCTAGGGGTTCATTGTCCCGTACTGGGGGGCTGTTTAGTAGGCCTCTGGGGCTGTGGGATGCGAAGGTAGGTTTGATTGGTGTGAGGGGAGCCGGGGGCTTGGTTTTTGCTGGGGAGTCCTGGCTGCGGGGGTGGTCGCTGCTTGCGGGACTGCTTGAACGAGAGTCGTAGTTTCGAGAAACTTCGAATTGTCCTTGTGGCACTTCGCCTTGAGACAGCATTTTTACCTGAAAGAATTTAGTAAGAGTATTAAATTATGAAAACGTAAACCAAAAGGGCTTTTCACTCTACACTTAGCGTTGGTTTATACATTCACACAAATGTTTAAAGGGGTTTAGCATCACTTTAGTGGGTGACAATTGAGTATAGTATGAAACAATGCAGTGCTAAAATATAACGGAATTGCTTTAGGAATAGTTCATCCAAAAATGAAAGTTGTCATAATTTACTCACATATATGCCATCCCAGATGTGGGATTTTCTTACTTCAGCAGAAAACAAATTAAGATTTTTTTGAAGAATTTCTCAGCTCTTTTGGTCCACACAATACAAGTGAATGGGTGCCAAAATTTTGAAGCTCCAAAAATCACATAAGTCTGCATAAAACTAATTCATAATACTCCAGTGGTTAAATCAGTGTCGTTAGAAATGATTTGATATGTGTGGGTGAGAAACAGATCAATAATTACATTTTATTTTTTATTTTTATTTTACTATGAATTCTCCCTGCTCAGTCAGTCTCCACTTTTACTTTCACATTCTTGATCTTGAGTTTTTGGTCATTCACATTCTTCATGCATATCGCTCCTTACTGGGCAGGGAGAATAATTTCTTCTTAAATATTGATCTCTTTCTCACACACACCTATCATATAATTTCAGAAGAGATGGATTTAACCACTGGACTCATAAGGATTTCTTTTATACTGATTTTATGTGATTTTTAGGAGTGTCAAAATGTTGGCACCCATTCACTTGTAATGTCTGAACCTACAGAGCTGAAATATTCTTCTAAAAATCTTCATTTGTGTTCTGCATAAGAGAGTTATACAAATATGGGATGCCAGGGGGTGAGTAAATCATGAGAGAACTTTTATTTCTGGGTGAAATTTACTTTAACAACATCAGAACAAATGAGAAACTGCCTCACTGCTTATTAAACCTTATTAAAGTAGTTACATAGTTCACCAAAAAAATGAATATTCAAGAGGCCATATTTTTTGTGTTGTACATTCTAGAACACTAAAGACAACCAGAACAGATTTACAATGGAAAATTTCACAGATGGATAAGCAGTTTTTAATGTTTTAACCTCAAATACGTCAAATGTTAATTCAGGGTTTACAAATGTACAGTGTAATAACTCTGGGTTAATAATTTCAAGTGTGAAAAGCCCACAAGAGCAATTGTGGAATGTAACAAATATTTAAATGCATTTAATCACATTGCACACCATAGCAAACACAAAACCAACTACAGGCACAGCACCACCAACTAGCAAAATCTCTAATTCCAACTAATTGCTGCATTTTTTGTATAAACACTAGTAAATATTATAGAAACTAATTTCCATGAACGACTAATTAACATAAACATTTTTTAACATTGAGGTCACTGTATAATGTCTGGCACAATTTATTCGAAATCATCCAAAATGTTCACGATTGCTTTTGAATAAATTCGAATAGCTTGGCACAAAACTGAATCAAGATCTAGTTTGGCTCGTACCGCAATGTGACACTGAGCTGCTGCGAGAAGATTCTGAACTGCTGGAAAAATGGTTGCACCAAATCAGACCGTTCTTCTGCGTGAAGAAGGGTGCAGTCAGGGGAAGAGTTACGTTAGCCATCTCTTTAAAGTTCAAAGAGATTCTTTTTCTCTTTACTGCAAAGTTTTTTTAGTCCCTAAAAAAGTATTTAGACAGGTACACCACACATTTTATAAGACTACTGTACATAAAACAAAGTCTTTGTATTATATAACAAAATATCAAACTACTAGCCATTTATTTTAAAGGTAACACAAACACAACTTTAAATAAAAACGTTTTTGTTGATAAAATATTAACAATTTATAATAACTACACAGTACAATGTATTTGTAAAGATTTAGTTTATAATTAATTATTAAATAATTATTGTTCCTACATTATAAATACATTCAAAGTCTACATACAAATTGTATGTTATATTGTACTGTATATTTATTGTAGTGTTAATAAGTATACGTTAATATTCTATTCAGTTTTATAACGGTTATTAATCATTAGAAAACTTACAAATTTACATAGAAGCCTTTATTTTTTGGTCACACATTATACATACATTTTTGCATATATATAGTGAAATTTATTTGTTTTTACATATCCAAGCTAAGCTGGGGTCAGAGTGCAGGGTCAGCCATGATACGGCGCCCCTGGAGCAGATAGGGTTAAGGGCCTTGCTCAAGGGCCCAACAGTGGCGGTGCTGGAGCTTGAACCCTCAACCTTCTGGTCAGTATTCCAGAGCCTCAACCGCTGAGCCAAAACACATCAATTAAGCATAAATATACAATATGTCCAATTCAATGCATATGTAAATAGTTTCTTTATTACGTATGGATTTATGCCTTCTTAATGTTCTTATAAACAAGGGTTTAACCATAGATAATTTAAGCGATTTATTACATTTAATACCACACATAAAATGTCCCCACTACCTAATCAAATACCTAAATGCATATACAGTGTCTACTTTAAGTTAATTTAGCCATTAAGAACCAGATATGTTTGAGGACAATATTAGGCAAATTGCTTCTTGTTTTTGGTCTGCTTCGACATCTTTGGTCCATGTTGCGTTCATACATCAATGGAACCGCACCAGATTTCATTCGAAGCGGACCGAGACCCACTTTTCAGGCGGTCTCGGTCCGCTTGTTTGGTGCGCACCAAGGTTCGTGTGACAGTGTTCACACATGTTCAAATGATCCGCACTAACAGAACAATCGCACCAGAGTTCATTTTAATCAAACCAAACCTGCCAAGTGTGAACACACCCTTAGTGTGTGAAATTCACTTTCATTTATCAAAAATAAAGAAAAAAAGCCTTTCTGTCCCATTTTTACTTCAAGAAATATACACATCGTAAAAAATGACACCACAACTTACAGCGGGTGATCCTGAATCAAACAATCCCTAACTCGACGCCATACGATGTGTATATCTAGACATATAACTCAAAGAGTGTCCTGAGAGCTACCCTGGTTAGTGCTGATGGTTATCGCTATAGCAACGGTGTTCTCTGGGAGCGTCTCACTGAAACATGAACCTTCTCCTCATAGAAGTGTCAGATCGGTCTCACTGGATCTCAAGAGAGTGTCAGATTCCATATTTGGGAAATCCACATGTCAAGTGTTCAGTGTTGGGGTCAATAGCAGAACCAGAGCGCACATATTTTGACTGCGCACAAGAGTTATAATCTCTTACTTTTGGGTATGTGATTTTGGCAGAAATCAAAAATGTTTTTGGGTGTAAGGGTTTAAACATAGATGATTTAACGATTTATTATATTTAATACCACACGTAAAATGTCCCCACTACCTAATCAACTACCTAAATGCATATACAGTGTCTACTTTAAGTTAATTTAGTCAACTTTAAGGAGTGCACTACTAAAAGTTACACAACAAAGACCATGTGATCAAAACTGCAGTGTAAGACAAACACACTTTTCTGAAACAGAGACAAATGATCTGTTGTGTTTTTACAAAAGGAAAGACACAGAGGAGCATGACACGAGCTCACCTTCGCAGGGTCAGTCTGGAAGGTGGACATTAAGGGCGGACTCGCCTCACTCAGCATCTCTCTGCTACCCATCCTGCGGATACGACCTCGAATCTCTGGACTTGACTTCCTGAGAATCTGTGGAACAAGCATGATTCAGATAACATAGAAAGATGGCAATGCATTCTTACATGCACATAGCAAAGCAAACATAAAATCGGGAAAATGTAGTATGCTTCTGATTTAACATTAAAATGATTTATTTATTAACTTATAATTATAATTAATTATTAACTAAAATATATTAACTTCGTTTGGAATTGGAGTACTAGTTCACTACATACTAAATACAGCACACTATACACTGCAATAAAAAAAAGTAGTAGTAAATAAACTATGTATTATGCAAAGATAAATGTTGCAAACAGTGGTATGTCAGATTGTTGTCACAGGACCTCATCACATTGAATGGGAGTGGCTTCCAGTTATCATCTTGGAAATAAAATTATTTAGCATTATCAATTTAATGTAAAAATGAGTGTAAATATTTTTAAAATGACAACTGATAATACTTACAGTTCATTCATCACACTGGAAATGGTCAAGTCTAGTGTATTGCATTTTATAATATCTAGAATTCTGTGCATTGTTCTCTGTCATGCAGGTGCTGTTTTCTACAGTATGCATCCAGAAAATTTGCATACCATTCACAATATATACACATATATACAGTACTAATAGTAAGAAGAGTTTGTAGTATGCAATTATGAATAGAGATAGAGTATAATCAAGATTGATTTCACTCTGTTAGGTAAAGACTGAACAGTCAAGGCAACACTGTATGAAAGTTGTTGCACCAACATCAACCACAACAGCGCAGAAGAGTCTGCTTTGTGTTCACAGATGCACTGAATGTTTAAAGGGATAGTTCACCCAAAAATTTAAATTATTTCACAATTTACTCTCCCTCCTGGCATCCCAGATATGTATAACTTTCTTTCTTCTGAAGAACACAAAGGAAGATTTTTGAAGAATATATTTAGCTCTGTAGATCCATACAATACAAGAATGGGTGCCAAAATTTTAAAGCTCCAAAATCCACATAAATGGAGCATAAACATAATCCATGACTCTAGTGGTTAAATCAATGTCCTCAGACATAATATGATGGGTGTGGGTGAGAAACAGATCAATATTTAATTATTTTATTTAAGTATTTTATCATAAATTCTTCTCTCTGCTCAGTAGGGGGTGATATGCATGAAATATATAAATCACCAAAAACATAAGGAGAATGTGAAAGTGGAGATTGACTGAGCAGGAAGGAGAATTGATAGTAAAAATGGACTTAAATATTGAAATGTTTCTCACCCATACCCACCATATTGCTTCAGAAGATATGGAGTTGTCAGAAGTACTATCATGTTGCCCTTATGTGGATTTCAAAGCTTAACATTTTTGACACCCATTCATTTGCACTCTATGAACCTACAGAGCTGAAATATTATTTTAAAAATCTTCAATTTTGCTCAGCAGATGAAAGAAAGTCACCCACGTCATTGTTTGGTGAATTAATAACTTTTTTTTGAAAAGCACTAAACTTTTTATGTGGAAATGTATTCTCGTGCACTTTTCTAATTTATTGCATGCATGAAAAGTGTGCTGGTGTCTTATTCTAATTGTGAGAATGTGAGAAAGCTATACACAGCATATTTCTCTGCTACAGTCCCTTGACCTCTGCCATCTTTTGGACACAGCTGACTTTGTGCTGACCTATGCAACTGCAAGAGGTGCCGCTGCATGTTAAGTGTGTAGATGTCAATGCGTGTGCATGCTCTTTTCCCATCACTGTGGGAGATTCATGTGTTTGTATGTGTGTGTATCCTCGGGATTAACTGACTCAAGTGTTGCAGCTGGTAATGTTTTGGAATTTGGAACAATGTGCATGTTATTGAATCAGCTGAACAGGTATCCACTGTAGGTGGGGCAGTGTGTATTTTCATGTATATGTTTTCAGTTTAAATGATGATTTTATGTGTATTTGGGTTAAGGGACAAAAACCACCCTTTGGTGACATCTGGGATGTCCTCAGTTGGACAAATAAATATAAACAAATAAAATGAATAGTTTTTAAAATTCTAAAAAAGTCTTATGGGTGAGATTACAATTTAGGTTAGTTTGTAGTCATTCTAATTAGCATTATGGGCAGTTAATGTCCATGTATAGCACGTCCATAGACTTAAAAAAAAAAAAAATCAACATCAAGATTTTAGGATAAAATGTACACAAATGTATAAAGGAAACCGTATATTTCTATAACTCACCATTTCAAGTTTTTGTTTACCATTTTTAAACAGCCTTTTATCTTTCTGCCTCATTTTAATGATCAAATTAATTTCTAAAAGTAATAATCTTCCAAATATTATTCTCACTTAATATGAGGTCAGAAAAATTGCTTACATAATAATTATTTTAAAATGAGCAAAATGTTGTTTAAAATAGTTTAAGATGTCAACATCCCCCTTATTCTCTTATTCTTCATTTACATAGCTAGGTAAACGTGTATATGTGTGTATAACCTCCTCTGGCATGACTGGCTCAGAGGAGCGGCTAATAGCCGACACCCGCTGGAGGTCGAGCAGTTCATCCGTTTCGTAATCGGTGTAAGCCCCGCCCTCATCCGCTGTGTCTTCGTAGTCGCTGGTCAGCCGGCTGTCCATGCTCAGATAGTCAGCGCTCATTGCAGAGAGATATGACATGCGGTCATCATGGAGATCAAGTTCGCCCTCTGTCCCGTCCAGCTAAAAGAGACACATGATGTATCTTGTGTACAGAGAGGAGTGAAAACAAAAAAACACAAACAGAAAAACAGAACGAAAGCTGTAGAGCACCACCAAAGAATGATGAACAGTAAAAGCACAGAAAAACAGGAAGAATGACTACCAAGACTTGGAAAATGTACACATGCATTAGTAGATTAACTATGAGTTTAACTACACTTATAAGAAAACATAATACAAAAGAATTTTTACTGGAACAAAAAAAAAATATCTGTAATGAGTAAGAATATAATTTGTGCAGTGTAATTAAACCATGAGTTTAACTTTAAAAACCTTTTAACTGGCACAAACCCACACACACACACACACACACACACACACACACACACGTATGTGTATGTCGTGGTGTATATGCTCAAATAGCTGTAAGTGTCCTTTTGGAATCTCCAAGTGGAGCTTAGATGTCACTAAATGAACTTTTTTGGTACTACACCTAAACAAAATTTAATAGCAAACTCATTTTTGGAAATATCAAATCACAAATTTTATACAGAACTTTGATAGACTTGTGGTTTAAATATCGGTTGTTTTTTGGGTGGCCAGGCACAGGTTTGATAAAAATTTCCTTTACAAAATACAACATTTTGTGCACGTTTAGTGCAGTACATTTTCATTGTATTAAACTTAAGCTTCTATAGCAGTTTTATTTTCACTTATTTTACTGCTTTTCAGCTATAAACTCCTAAGTGTCTTCTTTCAAAAGAGACCACATGTAGGCCTTTACATCAAAGCATTCATGAGTTACAACCCTTTAAAAACGTTTAATCACAAAGTGGAGCTTGGAAGTCATCTAGTGGCCATTTTAGGTACTGCGTCAAATGCCATTGCAAACTCATTTTTCGAGAAATCAATCTAAAAGTTTATACACAATTTGGGTAGACATATGGCTATGAAATCGTAGCATTTTTAGTAAAAATTTTATACATTTTCATCAAACTAAATTTGAACTTCTTTAACTTTTTTCTTTTGTTAGTACTTTCACTTCAGCAATAAACTCCCAAGTGTCTTCTTTCAAATGAGACCATGATTAGGACTGTAGTTCAAAAGCATTTATGAATTACAACCATTTAAGTTTGGGTATGTCATTTTGTACTCTATGCTAAAAAGGCCGGTGCCAGGTAAGAGGTTGAGGCAAACGTTTAGGAATACAAAGATAAAGGGGTAAAATGTAAATGAAATAGTCTTAAAAGTAAAGCGATGCCATAAAATTTTTTCATTAAAAGGAACAATTCACCCCAAAAATTTAAATTTTTCACATCATTTACTCTTTCACATACCTTTACCCATATGTTGTCTCAATCTCGTATGACTTTCTTTCTTCTGCGGAACACAAATGAGGATATTTTAATGGAGATATGATGTCTGATTGTCCATACAATGCAAGTCAATGGTGACCAAATTTTCAAGCTCAAAAAAGCACATAAAGGTAATCCATAAGACTTCAGTGGTTAAATTAATGTCTTCTGAAGCGATCCAATCAATTTTGACTGAGAACAGTTTCATTATAAATCTTGACATCAAGAGTCTCCTTGGTAATCATGATTTCAATCTTGATTACACATCTTAGCGCTGCTATCTATTACTCTGTGCATGCGTCATGCGCTAGGAAGTGTACAAAAGCATGAAATCATGATCATGTCTTGAGACTTGAATGGCAAGATGTACAGTGAAAAAGGAGTTACATTTTGATCTGTTCTCACCCAAAACTGACTGGATCGCTTCGGAAGACATGGATTAAACCACTGGAGTCGTATGGATTAGCTTTGTTACTTTTATGTCCTTTTTTAGCTTGAAAATTTGCCATTCACCATTTGCTTTATTGTATGGAAAAGCAGAAATCATATCCCCATTAAAATATTTTTATTTGTGTTCCACCGAAGAAAGAAAGACGACTAAATGATGAGTAAATAATTTATGTGTGAACTATTTAAGAAAGAGTTGGGCTGTAGAAGGGTTTGGAATCGATAATAGGTTCTTATTCTGAAAAATGCTGGAACTGAATGATTTTTAAGACATTCAGTTTCATTAATGGTTCTTGTAAGTCCAAATTATTTTGCCAACGGGGACAGAACATGATACTAAAATAGATGCATGGCATGAAATAATATAAAGAAAAAAAAATTATAATGACCATCCTGCTCATTAGATATCGGTATCACATCGGCCATTGAAAAACCCACATCGGTCAACCATTAAAAGTTACAGAAACATTCAGTTCACATTCAAAATATACTTTTATTGTGATAAACGGTACTTAAATAAAATGTTACCAAGATGGTATTACCTAAATATTATTAAAAAAAAAAATAGTATATTGTATAATATAATAAGAACAAATTAATTGGTGCTTCATTAATAGAATCGTTAAGGAACCGGTATCATGAAGTAGAACCAGAATAGTTATAATTCTTTACGATTCCCATCCCTTATTTGTAGTGAGATTAAAGAGATGGTGAACTATATCGTCCATTATTTTTACCTTCCCCTCTGAGACCCACACAGCTTGGGTCTGCTGGTCTCGTATGGTTTCCTTCAAACTGCCGTACCAGGCATCGTTAGCAGAGTTCAGATCGATAACAGCTAGCAGACCAAAGGGGGAGGGGAAGAGAGAGAGAGGGAGGAAATCAAAACATTTCGATCTGGGTCAACTGCTCTCTAGGTTCACTTAATCTATATATCACGCTACGTTTCCATGAGCTGCTTTAATCATTTGCTGATTTTCCACAAGATGTTGAACATTAATCTGCGTTTAAGTCCATTTTCACTGATATCCATTCACCACAACATTTGACAGCTTCTCTTTAATACTCTTCTAACAAATTTGGTCTTTCTTTACAATAAACAGCATCACACTTTTTAATAGGTCTGTCAATTTAACATGTTACTTTAATACTTAAAAACATAAAAACAGTGCCCCTGACCCATACGTAAATGCCTTAAGTAATCACTATATCATCTGAGCAATTCACATTTGAAGTACCACCTCAATGCATATTGGGAACCTCAGGACTGACCGGTAAACAGGTGAGAGCATGTCTTCCTGAGCTTCAGAGCCTGGTCGTAGAGTTTGCGGGCACTGCGGTTAGAGCTAGGAATAACTCGCTGTCTCATTGCCTTAATGCCATGCTTGCTGTCCGGGTTGAAGATGATGACTATTGGGTACCACTGCGTGTAGTTCAAGGTGTCTACAGCTTTAGGGGTTACATCTAAGAGGGCGTGTTTGTCCTGCAACAAGATTTCAGTCAGAAGGTATACATACACTTTAGAAATTAGATTTCAGTCAGAGTAAACAATAATTAATCTTTTTTAAATGTCATGTAAATGTTTTAATCTGACTGAAATCATCACTGGTCTTGGCATTGTGCACATGCTCCGAATTATGACAGGCAACATGTATTGAACACTTCCTTCAAATAATAGATTAAATATTAGATATTCATTGTCATGAATACATATACATATTATGTATTGTGTCATGGGGGCCTAAAGACAAATAAAGTTTAATGTGCACTCAGTAATTTATATTGGCCTATAGTGATACCTAGTCATCATTCAAACACAATAGTTTTCAGTTACAGATGCCATTGTAGAAATTCACTATGCACAGTAAGCCAGGATTCATTTCATCCATAAATAAAAGTGTCCAATAACAGGGCAGTTACTAAGATTAAGCAAGTAGTATTCAGCTTGTCAGGAGATCCTAACATGGCTTCCTCCATGAGGGCGCCCCCACCCCATTATGAATTAAAGAGCTTTTATAAGGTTACCGATATGATTGAACTCTTCATCTCACATGAGTGGTCATGATTTCATACATACGTTTCAAAATTACTAATAATTTCTTTAGAAGTAAAACGTTTTAAATGAGGAAAGACATTACTGAGTGCACCTTTAAGGAATGAATTTCAATTAAGTTTTTCAAAGAAACTGCTCTATGAGAAATGTAAAGCATTATAGACCATTTCAAGCATTGTTTGTCAGTTTAACAGTTCATGTGTAATTGACATCTTTGTCCCTTGAACATTTATGGCTAGTTGTTATTCAAAACAACAGCTGTAGGCACTTCATTCATAGTGACTTTAACATGATTAACATCACTAACATTAAAACGATTGTGATAGAATGTCATTATTAAAATTTGGATCATGTTGTTCGGTGGCTGGATGCTCCGGGTTTAGTTTGCCGAAAAGCAACCACAAATGGACGCATGAACCGCAGCAGTGAAGTGAGAAGGCTGGATCTGCTAACAACTGTAACACATGTCTGGTATTTTTGCCTAACAAGTAGCAAGTTTGATAGGTAGAGATTAGCTGGAAAGTCTGAGTATTTCTTTATGGCTCTAAAAGTGACTGTAGATCACTCTCATTTTAATGAATGAAGCTGCGCAAGTCATTTACATTTAGTCATTAAGCAGACGCTCTTATCCAAAGCGACTTACAAATGAGAAACATAGCAAGCAATTTGTTACAAAAAAGTCAACATCGGCAGTATTGCACTGCCAAGATCACAGAGTAGCTGGAGTAGTATAGAAGCTAGTGCAGAAGAAAGAGCCCAAAAAACTAAAATATACCTTGTTTGCAAGTCACGTGTTTTCAGCATTAACAGCTTCATTGATTATAATAGGCGTGATCCAATATTCCCGATCTTGCTGCTGAGGAAATAATTGTGAGCATCTAAACTACGATACACTTTCACCTCCACTCTCAGTAACAAGTCAGTTCAGGTAACCGGTTCATGTTCAAAAAAAATGTGTTGACTCTTGAGTCTTATTTAAAGCATCCTACAATGACACCTTATTTTTTATTTTCAGTTTTTGCCCATATCTTGTTTGTTCTGTTTTAGCTAGACTCTAAAAGTATGTGCTAGTCATTTTATTTGGACAATTCTGGATTATAAAAATGCCGCTACCAGAAATGCTTCAGGGCAAGACATGTGCAGTAAAGTTCTAATTTCTTTGTTATTGTGACCATGTCCTTGAAATGGTCTATAGACATTACAGAATACATTTCTGACACAATGGGTATTGTGAGAAGCGCTATCCAAATAAAAATGACGACTTAATGTTACGTTGTTACGTGACTTATTTGTTTCATCGCCAGAATGATCAACACCCTGGTACACAACAGTAGAATATATAAAACTGTTCTTCTCTCCCTCAAAGTTTTGTTTTTCTGTTCAATTCAAATAAACTTTAATATAATATATTATTTGCTCAGGTGAGTGTAGAGTATATACAATTACCTGTTCAATGATCTGTCGAATAGTGTTGAGACGAACCACACCGGACGATTTTTCTGACCCTGCATCTTTGGGTTCTGTTTCTGATGTGCCAATGGATGAAAAAAAATGTATAGAATCAAACTACACTGTAAATAAACAGTCACTGAACATGTATAATGCAACATACTGTATTACACAAGAGACTGTTAATTGTAAAGTCTTATGGGGCGGTCACACAATACTTTGTGATCCATTCACCTTCATACATAGGAGCGATTTTGAATTAATTGTTATCAAAGATGTATAAATTATTATTATTCTGAACAGAAGCTCTGGAGCATGACATCATATGCTGCAGTTAATATTTATTGCAGGGTTTGAAATAATGTTGCAGGTTTACAATCCAGTGTTACCGACCCTTAAGACATTATTGACAATACTGCAGCAGAGACAGTAGCATTAACTCACTGGCAACTACAAACTCATCTGGGAGCTCTGTAGCCAGTTTTTCACTGGCAGCATCAGCGATTGGTCCAAACAGCACCACTGGCCTTCTGAATCCAGCTATAGGAGGAAAACAAGGCTTACAACCAGGATTTGAAAGCATAGATAATACATTAATCTTTGCTAATGACTAAAATACGCAATGGGTTACATTATAAACTCTTTTAGCTATTTAACTAGCAATTAGCTAAGAATTAAAGAGACAGAAAAGTTTTACTCTTGATTTTTTGACTGATGACCTTTTCCAAATTCTCGACTGTGGCTTTTGGCACATACATCAAGACAAACATATTGGGTAATTTTTCTTAAACAGTGCATAGGGAATGATCTCCCTCTGTGTTGAGCTCATTTTTCAAAAGCATAATTGTTTTTTTCTTCTGTTGACTGTGTGAGTGTGCAGAGAATTGTATTAGCGGTAATGGAGAAATGCCGACCTGCTCAGAGATGTGACTAATGTCATCATCATGTTTAGACTGTTATTTCTATAATCGATACAGGCGCAGTAATAAGTACATTAAGCTGACGTGTTCACCGCCCAATATGTCAGATCAACGTGGTGAAATATTGCTGTTGTATCTTCCTTCACAATTCTGTCATGCTTTGTGTTTCTCTAGCTGTGTTATCATTCACAGGGTCCCTACGCAGTATTCACTGCTCCCTATACAATGAGCACACGAGTCGTAAATATTAGGTGTTTTGACTGTGATAACATGATAGATATCATATAGTTGTGTAAAATACTAATTTGTACATTACCATACTTTCATGTATTCCCACTAATCGAGCACTTTATTAGGTACACCAATACACCTACTTATTCATGTGAACATCTAATCAGCCAATCGTGTGGCAGCAGTGTAGTGCATAAAATCATACAGATATGGGTCAGGAGCTTCAGTTAATGTTCACATCAACCATCAGAATGGGGAAAAGATTTGATCTCAGTGATTTCGACAGGCATAATTGTTAGTGCCATATGGGCTGGTTTGAGTGTTTCTGTAACTGCTGATCTCCTGGGAGTCACAAGAGTTTACTCTTAAGTTGTCTGTGGACCGAAACGCCTTGTTGATGAGAGGTCTGCCAGACTGGTTCGAGCTGACAGAGAGGCTACAGTAACTCAGATAACAACTCTGTATAATTGTAGTGAGCAGAATAGCATCTCAGAATGCACAACAATTTTTTTTTGCCTGTGTGAACATAGCCACTATTTTTTATTTAGTTGAGCCCACCTTCTCTAAGCACCACCCTCTCGTAAGCAGGGAATCGGGTGGAGACGGCCGCAGATCTTTCCTCTCGGCTCTTCCGCAGATCTTTCTTCTTGGCAGCCCTCTGACCGCGCAGCCTCCAAAAGTCTGCCCTGTCACTTCCTGAGCCTTTATGTGCATTCTGGACATTAGCCATCTGCTCCGCTCTGATCAGCACAGGATCAAGAGTTCAGCCATAAAAAAAGAGGGAGAAAAAAAAAATCATTACAGTAACTGGGTCTCATTCACTACACTATTTTGCATGATTTACAACAGGCATATACGCACATCATTTGTTATTGCCTTGATTCTAATGTTGATGAATCCAGATTATTCTACAGTAAATGAAGGAGTGCCTTCTTGTAGTTATTAATTAGCATTATACATGCCCAAACAACTTCCATATAAGGGCTTTCCACACAACCTCTCCTGTACAGCCATTTATCACTCTGCAAACAAATCTCTAAAAATACTCTCTCTCCTGAGAACTTAACATGTTATAATTATATAATTAATCACATTAAGTAATTTATCCCGTTTAAAATCTTTCCGTAACATCCCAATCCCATCTGAACCAGTGCATGAACTGACAGGTGTACTAACTATTTAAAAATTATAACGTCATTCAGAAAACGATCTTGCCCAAATAGTGCTAAAGTTGCGTTCACAAGAGTGAATCTTACGTAAAGGCCAAGACAAATCAACAACCCCTTTTCTCTGAAGTAATTTATCACAACAAAACAAAGACTGTCCACCCTTCTCCGTACCCACCTGCTCTTGTTGGGAATGATGCCCTTCTCCAGTAACTTGTTGTCTTTCCCCAAGCGGATGGCCAGCCAGTTTCCCAGCTTGCCGTCGTATAAGGTGTCCACCACCTTGAAGATCTCCCCTCGGGAGAAGGCGAGACCCTGAGGCAGCTCCTTCTCAAACTCGAAATGAGTGCGGATGAAAAATGAGTCCCCTCTACCGGACACCAAGATTTCTTCATAAACTAGGGCACAACACAGAGACTTAAGCTCACAAACATGTCTCTGAGTCAATTAGCAGCAAAGTTTGTAAACTAGAATGTTCCAGCAGCTCATCAGGTAGGGTACATTATGTTTTGTTTTAAATGCATGGTTAGTTGCTTTGGATAAAAGCATCTGCTAAATGCGTAAATGCAAGTCATGTAAAACATAGTCTTGTGTAGCCAGACTTTGGACTTGCCAGATAAAGTCTAGTCCATTTTGCATATTATTCTGGTCACCAACCACATTTTGTGTTTTTATGTGCCGTTTAGGGGTTGGTATCTCCTAAAATTATCCTTTATTATTATTATTATTATTATTATTCCTGAAACTTCATGCGATAGGAGAAAGATGTCCCAAATTGTTCCTGTACAGTGAGAGAAATGCCACTAATATTTTACCCCACTTTCTGTGGATAAAATTGGCATATCTAAATTTTCAGGAGGTACACGCTCGACCCAACAGCACATCCTAACACAGAAACTGATTGTGTGAAGCAGAACACGCTTATATATTACGCGCAACACATGTCCCGCGCATAATAAACATGGGAGCATATTTACTCTAAGGAGAATAAAGACTTCACCCGCAAGCGGTGAACAAGGCATGCAAGAGATACGGGCAAGCTGCCATATCTCTTCGCATCAACCGAAAATGCTCACCTACTTTCATCCGAACCACTGTCAAAAGCAAAACCACCTGAAAGAGACCCAGCATGTGTGGGGTAGAGACTGAGAAGGACTTGACAGACAGAGAAAATAATAGTTCTGAGATTTTAGACTTCAGCTAATTAAACTTCAGCATTCAATATGTTTTATATCTGTACATATAGTGTCTAATAATGCATTGGCAATGTACACTAACATTTCTCTTGCCAATAAAGTTTGATATTAATTGAATCTGCCCATTTGATTCTAATATTAAAAGGTCTGACTGAAAAGAACACTAATCTGCATTTGTGTTTCAGTAACAAAATATGAGCATACAGATTTGTAATGACAACATGGGGACAAGTAAATCATAAACATTTTTAGTTTTGGGAGAAATATTCCTTTAATGTTGAGTAACAAACATTATCTCTTGCCTTAACTGTCATTTGTAAAGCTTGTGATGTTTAGTTTACTTCACCATTTTATGATGCAGAAGTGGCATGGATTATCTCATTAGCTCCAAGGCTCACTGCTAAAACTGCAAATTGACAGACAACTTTAGTTTGATTTTCTTTCATAATCTGACCCAGGATTCACAGTCATTCAAGGATAAAACTCATTGAGGGCAGATTTCCTGTAATGGGTCTGTCACACTCTTGATTAAAGCTCTGACACTACATCTGTCTCAGCTCACCCTAAATGAGCTTCAACCTTAGACAGCGGCAGCCATGGCTTTCCCATGAGACATCCACCCAGAGTGAAAGACATAAAGACAGAGATAGAGAGTTAGAAAATGACAGTAGAAGAAAAAGGATAGAGCACAGAGTGCAGTGGAAGGATGGGATGATAGTAGAGGTCAGTGCTGGTGTCCTGTGATGGGGTTGAAACTAGTTTTCAGTTGGACTCTAAATTCTCTACCAGGACTGCATCAAAAAAGTTCAAATCCAGCTCATTGTTTTCAGATCTCTTATAGTGATAAACCAATATATCAGTGAAGCAGTTTAATCAGCTGATACGATAATAACAAACTGGCCAAATATCTACCTATTTATCAGCCAGGCAGATGTACTGGTACATCACTATAAGTGATCTGCAAAACAACATATTTATTTTTACATAATCAACAAGTTATTAGGTTGTCTGAACAACTAGTGGCTTTTAAAAGAGTCCTTTATTTCAGGTCCATCAGACCCCGATCAGGTGCTTTCTTATTTTTATTTTTTTTACTTTTTGACATCAAAGACCCCCAATATAATGATCCTCTTGCAAGGGAGCCATCCTAAAATATTAAGACCAACCTATACTGTATGTATAAATGTCCCCGTTGCAACGTAATCCCCGCAAAATTATTCTGTAAACAACAAACATGGCATCCGAGAAAGACTATACAATATAATACAATACAATATAAACATGATAACTATTATATGCTGAGTGTTTATAGTCGTCCTGTACGTTAACTACGTTAGTCTACTTCATTAGCGGTTTCTTTTTCTTTGCTTTGCATGAGCTTAGTTTTCACACATTGCTTGTTTATATATATATATATATATATATATATATATATACTGTATATATATATATATATATATATATATATATATATATATATATATATACTATGTATATATATATATATATATATATATATATATACACACACAGTATATATATATATATATATATATATATATATATATATATATATATATATTCTACACATCAATAGAATAATCATGAATAATCTCATAATTTTTAACCAGTCTTTAGAAAGCAGAATGAAATATGTGTGCATAGGAGGAGGGGAAGCGAGATACAGAGAGAAAGTCAATATTAGACCTTGGTTAAAACACTAAAAACCACAATAAAAATGAATTATATCAGACAATATTTGTAAGGTATTATTTTAGCAACATGATAAACTCAGTCTCTAGCTTCTGCCCACGAAGCTTCCCAAATCAGTCACTTATGAGGTTGGGATACTACCTTAGAAGGTAGCTGCCTATGTAGTGTACTGTAGACAGTGAGGAAGCTTACTAGGTTTAGCCATAGAATTGGGCAAGTGCACCAACTGGCCCTATTTCATTTTAACCCAGCTCCAGTGATGACTGTGGACAGGAGAAAGGGGTGTTTCAGTGCTTGCGTTTTCCCTCAGGTGAAGCAAGGGGCAGTTTTGTGTCCTTAATGCGTGTGCGTTATCTTGTGCTCACCCTCAGTTTTATTCTGTGCCAGAATGGTCACGACCTCTCCCCGCGGGATCTCTAACAGGAACAGCACCGCCTCCTCTCGCACAGTGCCCCGGAAGTCAACGTTATTCACCTTCAGGGAGAGACACATAACACACACACAGGGTTGAAAAGGAAATGTGGCAAATGCATACCAAATTACAAAATGCTCTGTTTTGTGTTGTTTTACAATTTCCCAAAAATGCTGCAGAATAAGTCTCATAATTCCTGGTACAAGTTTTCAGTACTGTAAAAAAAAATTCTCTAATCATAAAAGGGTCATATCAAGGAAAACAGGATTGTACTTTTGAAATAGAAAACCATGTAGACAAATTCTACCACTACTGCGCCAAAAGTTTTTCTGAAAACAATGCAGCAAAGAAAGTCCTAATGTTGTGACATGACAACCTCAAGCAATTTATACATACGACAACTCATATTTCCACATCAACACCTACTCTTTTCAGTAGTCTGCAACTCGGCCCACTGTGATGAACCAATAACAGAGATCATCGACATAAAATGTTAGTCAAGGTTTTAATCTTTAAGAATCTTTAACCTTTAGATTACATTCTAGTTTTCAACAGGCATTTCAATAGTGTTTTTTCTCATTTAAAATGTGCAAAAGTAAATGAAATCATAACAAAGGTAATTTACATATTGAAGTCTTAAAGTTACAGTACTGTAAGAACAGCCTGAATAATTAGGTCGGAAATTATTAGGTCTAAATTAGGTCTGAATAAAGGTCAGAAAAAGGACAGAAAATGGTTTTGTAAATTGAAATTATGGCTGTTTAAAGTAATGTGTGTAGAAAATGGCACCTTTAAGTACTGTGCATCGGCTGGCACCTTAAAAACTACATGAACAACAATATGCAATATCATATTGTTATGGTATATGTTTGACTGTACTTGTGCCAAAAAAGAGGGCACCAAAAGCATGAGAGATTTAGTAAATTATTTCAGCTAAATTCATCAGGACTGCTGCTGTTGTACCTTCATGATCTGATCCCCCACACGGAGACCCTCTTCTTCAGCTGGACTGCCCTCCTGCACTCCTGCTATAAATATTCCCACATCATTCCCTCCAGCCAGCCTCAGTCCAACACTCTCTCCTTTCTGAAAGCTCACCATCACGGTGTTGGGCCTGAGAGAGAGAGAGAGAGAGAGAGAGAGAGAGAGAGAGAGAGAGAGAGAGAGAGAGAGAGACAGACAGACAGACACACTTTTACACACTGCCTGGCCAAAAACAAAAAGTTGCAGTTTGGATTTAAGGCAGTGTTATGGTCTGGGGTTGCTTCAATTGGTCAGGTCTGGGCTCAGAAACTTTATGTGGCAGTAAAATGAATTCAGCTGACTACCTAAATATATTGAATGACCAGACTATCCCATCAATGGATTTTTTCTTCCCTGATGGCACAGTCATATTCCAGGACAACAATGCCAGCATTCATTGGGCTAAAAATTTGAAAGAGTGGTTCAGAGAGCATGAGGAATCATTTTCACACATGAATTGGCCACCACAGAGTCCTGACCTTAACCCAATTGAAAGTCTTTAGTATGTTCTGAAGAAGACTTTATGGAGTGGTTTGACTCTCCCGTCATCAATACAAGATCTCGTCCAAAAATGAATGCAACTCTGGATGGAAATAAATGTTGCGACATTACATAATGTTGCCGAAACTATGTCATGATGAATGCATGACGTAATCAAAGCTGAAAGCTGTCCAACGAAATTTAGATTATGCAACTTTTTTATACGTTTTGACCAGGCGGTGTATAAAAACATAAGAGGAAAGGCAGCACCCATTCTGTTTTGAAAATACTTCAACCGTCAGAATCTCCCAATAAATTGTCTATATCCCAATAAACGACTCCACATGCTGAAGTGTCTTTGAGCAAGACACCCCATGTTGCTCTCAATGGCAGGCTAGCGCCTTGCATGGCAGCTCTGCCTCCATTGGTGTATGAATGTGTGTGTGAATGGGTGAATGAGTCACAGTGTAAAGCGTTTTGAATACCATTAAGGTTAAAAAGGTGCTATATAAGTGCAGACCATTTACCATTTATATATAGTTAATGTTGTCTATATATTGATGAGATTAAAGAAAAACATACTAGAGGCCTAAATTACGTATTTCAAAAATAACTTATTGTTTTAGTCCTTTCACGAAATCCACATCAAAAAATGCACAGTCATGGTTTGCTGTGGAGCTGTGGACCAATTCCCTCTTCCTTTCTTCAGAGAGAAAATGGATAAAAACACACAAGAGCTGTGGTCTTAAAGCAAAGCAGCCCTGTAAGCAAGTGCACAACACAAAAATATCCTCTCCCGGTGGGTACAAGCAACAACAGCCTGCCTCTTTCTCATGAATATAGAAGAGACTGACGGAGAGGTGAAAAAGAGAGAAAGAGAGGGAGAGGGGTTTGCAGAGGTGTACAGAGGCTGTGATGTAGATGATTTGTCTTTACAAAATAAGCTGTGGTTACAAAAGCTATAGTTTGTAGGGAGGTGTGTTAGATCCTCAAGTTTAGATATTTCATGTGATGTTTTAGTTCAGTGGATAAGATAACATATGATGAAAACTGAACCAGGGGGTTATTAACAGCAGACACTCACCCGTAAATGGCTTCGTCCTCTGGGCTGGGTCTGAGCAGGATCTTGGGTGTCGTCTTTATTGCTGCTGTACAGTGAAAATAAAAGAATTTAGCTTCAGTTTCAATCGGTAACAACTGCCAGCAGACATAATCCAAAATAACCTTTCCAAATGTTTTCCAAATTCACTTCCAATGGCAAGTGAACTGAGAAAAAGCCCAATCCATTAATATTTCTGACCAGCCATGACACTGTATTTTGCATTGCCTTTTATTTAAAATTAATATTTTTGTCCTTATGTCAGTCAGATTTTTCAGCTGTTTTCCCCTTGCATATTAGCGGCAGTTCTGGAGAAAGAATACAAGGCATCCTACATAAAACTTTCGAGGATAACATTTTGTTAGAGGTAGAGCTAAGCCTATTGAAGGCAACAGTTCACTCTACAGCCATCTTAGTAAAGCACCCATACACATATTTTCAATGTATGCAATAGTCATGCAAGCACAGCTCTACAACTATCACCTGTACTTGAATGGGGACATACATATACATTCAAACCTGTTTGTAAGATTATATTTCAATAACATATGTCAAATCAACAATACATTCTGTTCATTTAGCTCAAATCACACTAAAAACTATTTTTCAGGCTTGTTCAGATCTTAGTTTAAACACTTCCACCACACCCTTTTTTAATATCAAACTATGGGAGTTGTACTGAAGTATTTTCCTACGTGGTGGTAGTGGTGGTGGCTCTTCTTCCTGTAGCTCTACTCTCTCCTCATGGGCTGGTAGTGGCTCCTCTGGAGTTTTGTAAGGAGAGGACGTTACCAACGTCTTGGCCAGTCTGCTTTGAGGATCCTCCCTGAAAATTCAACAACACAGTTCCATTTGAGCTTTTAGTAGCTGAATCATTACAGCTTATATCTGAGAATACTACTATATTAAATTTGAAGGTTGGTCAAATCAAAACACTAGATTAAACAGTGCTATGAATGGTTCTCAACAAGGTGGCCACAACAAACTTCTAAGGGCATGGCAAGATTAAGAGTACTTGAAATAAATTAGCTTATATTAAAATAATTTGAATTCAAATTAATCTTGGTTAATTAACTTCATTAAAATGCTAAGCAACAACCTACAACAGGTAAACTGACAGTTCCTGAAACTTCTGGAATCAAAAAATTAATCATGATTAATTATTTTTATCTATTGGCATACTCTGGTAGTGATGCACCAAAACAGAATTTGTTAGCCGATTAATGGCTAGTAACAAATATGATGGCCGATATTATAAACCTATAATGATATTCTATTTTTTTAAACAGCATTCAAACTAATGCTGCGTTCATGGAGAGTTGGAATTACAATAATTACGAGATCAAAACTTGGGTGATTCAATTAAGAGTATCACAAAGCAGTTGTAGTGTGCATGCTTCAAGTACATCCATATGGCTAAAACACTTGATAATATGCAAAACAAAATAGTGAATACTTTTGGGGGCCCCTGTATTATGCATCCACATTATGGGGTGAAAATATCTAGAGCTGATCATAACTTAAAGTATATTTTGAAAGTGTGCCAAAGGGTGAGTGGAGGGATATTCTCACCTGGCATTCTCTCGTGCCATATCGTTAGAGGAGTGTGAGGAGAGGTCAGATTGCCGTGACCTTTGGTCATCTTGAGGTGAGTAGGAATGGTACGACTCCATCTCAGAGATGTCTGAAAGAAACAAGTGTCTACAATGAGAAGCAAATACTATCCTTAGAATTTTTCTGGACAGGAAAGAGACAAGGTCCAGAGGAGACAGAATTAAGTGGACCCACAACCACAAAGTACAGCCCACCGTGTTACTGTCGACTTAAGTGTTATTTTGCCCAGATCTGCCCCATTATAACAAGATTTGCTTGTTTACATGGTGATTTTGACCACAGGATGAAGTGGCATGTGTCACAGGCGTTATGAAATGGAACAACCCAAATTATATTGATTTAAAATGCCTGCATGACTCAAAATAAATTCAGAATTTCAAAAAGATGTCATGAAAAGACAAACAGCAGTGTTATAGAGAGGCAGAAGGTGTGTAGGACAGGTGAGATTATCTTAAAGCAGAGAATACCCTGAAAAAGCCAGAGGATGTGACTACAGCAAAAGGTCTTGGAGAGCAGAGCTGTGTGAAAAGCAGATATTTCTTGGACTGCAAATTTTTTTTTTATTAATTACTATTTTTGTCTTTTTTCACCCCAGTAAAAATAAACACCCTTAAGACATCCATAAATTGTGCATGAGATATTAAGACATGTTTTCAGAGAATTTATCTTAAATTATTATTTTTCTGACCCCATTGGCAAATATTTGTTTTTCTCGTTTAAAGCATAAATGTTACACAATTTAGTAGGGTTTATATTAAATATAAAAAAAGAATATACATGAACTTAATTTAAGATAAGTTTTCTGAAAATAAAGTTGCATTACTGTATCTTGCTTTTGACAGTAGCAAAGTTATCTTGCTGTAATCTCCTTTTGTGTTACACAGAGGGAAAAAAAAGTCTTAGGAACAACATGACAGTGAATATATGATGACAGAATTTGTATTTTTGGGTTAATTATTCCTTTAAGAATTGGAAAACAGAAGAATACTGATTAAAGGAAGTGTGCACCCACAAATGATCATCATTTACTCTTACGGCATCCCAGATGTGTGTGTCCTTTAATGTGCTGAACTCAAATGAAGATTTTTAGAAGAAATTCTCAGCTCTTTTGGTCCATTCAATGCAAGTGAATGGGTGCCAACATTTTGAAGCTCCAAAAATCACATAAGTCAGTATAAAAGTAATCCATATGCCTCCATTGGTTAAATCTGTGTCTTCAGAAGTGATATGATAGGTGTGGGTGAGAAACCGATCAATATTTAAGTCTTTTTACTATAAATTCTCCTCCCTGCTCAGTCAATCTCCATTTAACTTTCGGTTTCACATTCTTCTTCTTATGTTTTTGGTGATTCACATTCTTCATGCAAATCACCCCCTACTGGGCAAGGAGAAGAATTTCTTAAATATTTACCTGTTTCTCACCCACACCTGTCATATCACTTCTGAATATATGAATCGAATGGATTACTTTAGTGATGCCTTTGTGCTTTTTGGAGCGTCAGCATTTTGCCACCAATTCACTTGAACTGTATGAACCTACAAAGCTGAAATATTCTTCTATTTGTGAGTAAATGGTGAGAGAATTTTCATGTAGGGGTGAACTATCCCTTAAGACAATGTTTTTGTTTTGTTTTGCAGTGTGCATACATAAAAGCTAGAGTCAAAAGAAGTTATTTCCTAATTCTAAAGCTCTACTTTGTCCAGGATAGTTCAGAATAATTAGTTTAGAGATGCATAGCAGAAATATGAAGAGGTATCGCCCTGAAAGAGAAACCAGGACATGAAGTGACGGCCGGGGAAAGAATACAAAAGTTACTGTGTGGTCTGCTGGTGAGTCTAAGTGCATGTCCAGTGTATTAACCGAAATCCACTGTGTGTCGCTGGTGAGCGTTACTGCACACCTGTCCTCCAAATCTAAGACACACTCCATCCACAACAGAGTAAAAGGAGACTGGTGCCCACCTGCTTCAGAGCTCAAGGGAGGGGGGTTAATAAGTGCCGCATAGAGCTAACATAGTAAACACAGAAAATATGCTGACAGCACTGTTTGCAGATAAATAAATATACAGTGTAATGTATATAATTTGTAACAAAAGGTACAAACTGCATTTGTGAAGCTTGGTTTTCATTAAAGATTCAGAAAGTGCAGATATCAGTGTGTCTGAGATACATCGACTGTTTTTTGTAGATCCAAATTAAATTAAATCTGATTGCAGTCTGATTATTTATGTTTATTCTATGTATTCTCAACAACCTTTCTGTGCATGTGTAGATTGGCATTTTTGTGCCAAAAGGTTCATAACACCTATCTAGGAATGATGTGACATTCATTCAGACTAACCTATTAGTCTGATTATTTTTGGATTATTAGGCTACTAAAAAACGTAACTACTGATGAATAACAGGGAAGAGCAGTTGTTGACTCCAGACTGTGGAGGAGAGAGGCGTGTTTTCATCTGTTGGGTGGGGATGAAATTACAGTCTCTCTCTTATGAGGGGGAGGACAATCCACACAGTGAAGACAGCTGTATGTACACTCCCTGACAACAACCCAAAACAGCAAGGTCAGGACCTCTGCTTCAGATAAAACAACCCTCATTGATTCAGCCCACAATGCTACTGTAAACATAGACACACATATACACACAGTACATACGGTCTCTAGGATAGAGAATAGAGTTTGACGATATTCAATATACAGTATATCTGAGTATGCCCTGAAAGGTTGGTAAAGAAAAGATTAAATCAGAATTTACCACATTTACGTTAACACGTGTCCCTGGTCATGTCCCTGATTTTATTTGAAAAGAAATAAAATGCTTATTTGCATATAATACCTTTATCAAAATTATACAGGGGACCTTCTAACTTGGTGCATTACAAAAATATAAATTTTACAAATTTTATTTTATCAATAGTTTATTATTTTGGTCACATTTTATCTTTTAAAAATGTTTCAAATCCCTGAATTACATCAATAAATATGATGTCTTAAAATTGCATTTATTGTATTATATATATTTATTTTGTAACATATTTATTGTTTACATGCATAATTTGTATTTGTAAGAATATACATTTATTTGTAAAACACAAGAAGAGTACTGTCTCTTTAAGAAAAGAGGCAGTTCTTCAGCGAGCGTCTGACAGAAGTGTTTGCACAAGCATTTATTAATGAGGGTGGAGTCACATCCGTGCTCTGTGTGATTAGAATTACATTTCAGTTTTTGTTTCTATTTTATTTGTCCACAAATGACTGTAAAGAACAGAATATTTGGTCACATTACTCGCATTGTATAAATCAAAATATAATAACTTTCTCTGCCTCTTACATAACTTCTTGTCTGCTGACAAGATCATGATTGTGTGATTAAAAAAATAATAATATCAGCCAATATTATCACAGTTTATACATGCCAATCTAATAATCATTTCTAATTGATAAAATATAGTGCTGTACCATGTTATTTCCTGCTGAATATTGTTTTACACAAAAAGTTGTCAAATTACAGAGTTTAAATGCATTGTAAATTCTGTATCATGTTGTTTTAAAGCACAATTATCTGATCGTAAAATTTAAATACAATGAAAACAAATTCGAAATTCGCTTGCATGCTATACTAAATCAGGGAAACATTTAAATACAGTCATTTTGAAAGTCACAGTACAACCTATTCTAGCACGTCCATACTATAAAGTCATGGCTCCTTGAATACACTGAAATGAGGAAACAGCAGAAAGCCGGATTTCATCTAGACCTAATCAAAATGAAAAGTAGAGCGCAATGGTGAGTAAGAGGCAATGACCAGTATGTGATGCATTTTGTGGCAGGATATAAATCACATCTTGTTTTTACTTTGCCAAATAGCATGGAGCAGCATACACAATGCCTATGGTGACTCATTTTGCACTGGCAGACAATGCAAAGACGAAACGAAAATGGATTCAGCAGCACTGCCCTGCCTCACTCCATAAGCAGACACAATTTCTAGAGCAACATACGAACAGTATTTCCACCTGCATGTAAAAACTCAAGATGCGGTCACACTAGGCTTTGAGCATGCAAAATTACTTAAGATTGCCCGGAAAAGGACACAATGTCATGCTCTTGCCTTGACAGTAAGATTGAGTGCGATCACAAATAACAATTCATTCAAAATGTTTAAATATACTTTTAACTCAAGCTTGTATTCTATGCATTGAGACAACATTTGAATCTGTGACATTTAGATCTTCAATTGGTCAAATTTCTTTTTTCTGTATGAATAAAATAAAAATGTCTTTGCACTTGTTATATTGAGTTTAGCACTATTCCACGTTTCATGCATATGAATGGAAGTGAATGGAGCACATATGAAGACTTGTAGGAAGTCTAGTGTGACCTCATCTTTAGATCTTAAGCGATACGATACGCAGCTGTCCCACCCTAATAACAGCTGAAGAGTATAAAATAGCATCTGAGATATTGTGTCATCCTTTAAACACTGACCTTCAGTTTCACCACTGACAATCTTTCACCTGATTAAATAAGTCACCCCCACACAAACATCACATTGAGCAGACTCATTTATTGATTAAGGAGGGTATTAAAAAAAGAGGTTAGCATAAAAATATTAGAGCACAGTGTGAAAGTTTTACAGGTTTGAGGTTGAGGCACAGTCATGATTAAAGATTAAAGGCAACAGACTTTATGTTGTGTCTCTGCGGTCCATCAGCTAAAAGTATGACATATCTGTTTTATCTGTAAAAAGAGAACACACAAAATAGAACTTCTGTTGTAAGCATTCTGATTTTATTAAATTTTTTCTCAGATATTTCCCGTATCTTTCTGGTGTTCAAATATTCAGTGTGCTCAAGTAAACACAATGTTGTGCATGTGTTTTGACAGCAAGTTTGAGACACCTGGTATAAAAATATGTCTTGGGTGATATGATCATATGTGGTGAGCCAAGACAGATTGCCATTTACACCTGGCATTAACATGCACCTCAAATGAGTCTCCAGTGAACATGTACACACATGCAAATACTGTATATGTATATATGCATTCATGCATTTCTCAGTGGTTTTTTGTTTTATTTGAAAGCACATCGATTCCATTACGTTTATGCCTCTCATCCACACTAGAACAGCGGTTAACTCCACTGAAAATGCTCTCCATTATGGCATACTTTGAAAAACGACTTAGGAAACTGAAAACTGAGTTTTCTAATGAAAACAGGTTATTGTGGATGTGGCCCAATTCGCACCGGTTGTTTTCTTTTAAAGTCGGACCTGTCAGACGAAGCTTTTGGCTCAATGATTACATGTTATGCAAAAAGGTGTTTTTTTTTTTTTTTTTGTCCAGGACGCATAAGAGCATTAGCGTTTATTCAACCACTTCCAATTGTGGTTTGAGGGATCGGCCAGCCTGCTAACTTTTGAAAATAGCAATGTATGAATTTAACACACTGTCCACTTGTGATCTGATCAGAGACTGATGTTAATACCAGCTGTAATAAGGGCCGGTAAATCTCAGGTTTAAAAAATATTTTTTTAAAGGTACATTCTGTATATGAAAATACATCCTTGTAATTTGCAAGGATGTTGTGTCACTGTTAAATATACTTTCCACCTACAGCTCTACATTCCATGCTTAATTATTTAAAAAAAAAAATCACCTAACTCAAAAACTCCAATAACTTACCTAACTTACACCCTGATAACCCTGTTCTAACACAGACAGTGACAAATTGGGTTTTGTGCTTCAATACTCACATTTCAAGTCCATTAAGTCCATTAATTATTGCATAATTAACAGTCATTTATTACGGCCTCTGCGGCTGGCGAATGTGTACATGATATTACTAATCTGATTTATCAGAGCCAATTTATGCTATCTGCTTTTAATTAAAGTGTGGTGTTGGAGAGCAAACAGGCAGAGGGTGGGGAGCATTCTCAGTAAGAGCTTGCAATGGAGACTCATCAATGGAAAAATAGCGATATGTTAAGAGACTTACCGTCGGGTTCTGAGTCGCTGTCAGCCAGGGCAGGAATGCGTACAAGGACCTGTCTGTGGTCTCTTTGAACCACAAGTTGCAGTTTGCCCCTTGATTTCTCAATCAGTTTTCCGGCATCACTCAGAGAGAGGTTCTCTGTGACCGTCCCATTAATCTGGGGGGGAAAAAAGGTTCTATTTTTAACAGTTCAAGCATATACAACATGAAGAGGCCAACAACTAGGATGCTGTGACAACAACAAACACATTTCTAAAGAATCTTTATGAAGCTCCTCTCCATACTATTTATAGTGACCACTAGGGCTGGGTGATATGGCCAAAACTATAACAAATATTTATTTTTCATATTATTTGATATTTATTAAGATATACATTTCTGTTCATACATATCATTAATGTGGAAGGAAATGCATTCCACATGTTTTTTAGACCTCAGGAATGACTGTAAACACAACTTGTTTGTTTACAAGTAAACACCATAGGGTAAGCTACCTTTTAATTTGAAGTTCAATTATAATCAGTTTAAGATTTAATCAGGGATTAAATTGGGGCAGAATGGTTCAGACCGGTGTTCTAGCAGCTCCGATTCCAAAAAGAAAAAAAAATATATTTGCTATATTCGCCTAGACCATCACTGTTTTGATTGCCTTGCTCCGCTGCCCGCTTCAAGCGGTTTAATTAGTGGAAAGAAATGTGTAACAACTAACCCTGTATTGCAGTGTATTCCAAACTAGGGTACACGAGGTGACAATGGGGGTACACTGATATATACTGTTCCTTCAATTTCATCACAATCTAAAATATCATTCAAACCCAGTTCATGTATTTCTCACTGGCAACAATTATTTTGTGTGCCCTCTAGTGTAGAAACACCAAAATGGTTGTGTCATAATGGTCAGACATAATGGAAAAATATGCAATGAAATAACCCTATCTTTAGCCAAGGCAATAGCAAGTATCGTACCAGTAACTAACTGAACGTAGTTTTAGTGTAAGCTGAAAACCCCTTTGTAACAAAGGTGCTATTAAGAAACTAATGGTTCTCTCAGATGGTCAAATTATTCTTTTCATGACTTCATTTCCCCTATTCAGTTCCGGTTTAATTTTATTTAAATTTTTCCCTTTCCCTCGTATGAGTGTTTTGTGTGTATGTCTTTGTTTAGATTAGTTATGTGTTCGTATTTTAGTTAAATAAAGGTTTTGTGTACATTCTTGCGAGTTGATTGATGGTCTGCTTGTAAATCAATGTAAATTTAATGATTCGATCTCAGCTCCATGCTAAGAAAGAGTTATTTTTGTGTGGCCATGAAAAATATCCTTTCTGAGAATTGATAGACAATCAATATTGAGTGTTCGTTGGATGAACAGATAAATTGATTGTAATATTAATACAGCTACCTCAAATTAAATCTATTAACTGATCCAAATGTTCATAATAAATTATAACGAGTTATGATTAATTATTCATGTTTCCCTTTTAAAGATATTTTGACTGTGGTATATTTTGATAAATAATCTCATTCCTGTTTCTAAAAGACCTATATGTGTAATATTATTGGGAACCACTGCTGCATTGCATTGTCAGTGCTGTCTTGCTCAGTACCGTAATTTCCGGACTATTGAGCGCACCTGAATATAAGCCGCACCCACTGATTTTTAAATAAAATATTATTTTGAACATAAATAAGCCGCACCTGTCTATAAGCCGCAGGTGCCTAACGGTACATTGAAACAAATTAACTTTACTCAGGCTTTAACGAAACACGGTGTGGCAGCGGGGGCGTGGTCAAGCGCCCGTCCGGGAGAGAAAAGCGGTAAGGGCGCTTACATCTGAGCTAAATTATGTCTAACACCGGTGTCTAATTTCAGTAAGCATGGGGAGAGTGGCATAAAACGGCAGCAGCCACAGAGCTGAGAAAGTGACACACGTCAGTCTAGTGTTGGCGCATAGAAGAATTGAGAAACTTTATAAAATTGATTGTAAACATTGCTGTGGCCATTAAAAGCCTTACCTGGAACGTCAAGTGCCCTGCTGAAAACTGTCACACTGGTGCCGTGTGACAGTTTTCCCAAGAAGGACACGTGAAGCAGGGCACTTGAAATTAGACACCGGTGTTAGACATAATTTAAGCGCAGGTGTAAGCGCCCTTTACAGCTTTTCTCTCCCGGACAGGCACTTGACCACGCCCCCGCTGCCACACACGGCTTGTAATAAAACATTTGCAGTAAACAGTAGCCTACCAATAAAGTCATTGGTCACTATCTTCCTCGTCCTGTGCGCTGTAACCACTGTAGTCATCTCCTTCGGTGTCGGAGTTGAATAGCCTCAGATTTAGTTGTCTTTTTGCACAATTCATGAGTCAATTCATCACGCTGCTGTTTCCAACGTCTTATCATCGACTCATTAAGACCAAGCTCCTGCGCAGCAGCCAGATCAATCGCCTTCAACTTGAAAGCTGCATCATATGCATTTCTCCATGTCTTTGCCATGGTGAGGGTGACAAAATTACTACCGTAATCAGAATGATGGGAAGTTTGAGCACGCTCGATTTAATCTAAACAGTAAACAAAAAAAGTTGTTTTGACCTTAACCTGTTCAGCAATTTCATTGGTCTAATGAAAGCTTCACGCCGCCAAAAAACTGAGCACATCACAGAATTTTCTTTTTTTTTATAAAATTTGAAAGCGGGAAAAATCCATATATTAGCCGCGTCATTGTATAAACAGCGAGGTTCAAAGCGTGGGAAAAAAGTTGCGGCTTATAGTCCGGAAATTACGGTACACAATGATATCATATTTGCAGGACAGCTAAAAAGCTTTCAAGCAGGGCTATTTAGCCACTAGCCAACTAATACTTCCTAATCGAAGCCATATAACAGCTTTTTTATGAGGAACAGATTCACTTTATTCACTGAAAATCTTCCCCAATCTTTGTTTTTTGGCCTTTTGGAATTTGCAATTGTATGGAAAAGAGCTGTATGAAGATTGTTAAAAAAAATGTATTTCCGCATTCCACGGAAATAATTTCCGCAGTGTGCACACTTGGAACGGCATGAGGGTGAGTAAAATGTGACCAACAATCGAACTGACATTATTTGTGAAAGTGGTTATTAAGCATCACCTTTAGAATGATATCGCCCTCCTGGAGATTTCCGTCCTTGGAAGCCAATCCTGTGCTGGTCATCTCTTTAATGAAGATCTGGCTGCCCAATCGGAGGCCATACTCTACAATGAATCAGAATAGAACATTAGTTCTGAGCAGCAAAGTTAACACCTAACTTCTACCATGATGACCTTGACCCCTTTTAACTACACACTAATCCCTCCAGCAGGCAGCTTAGCAGCCTTTTGAACAGGCGAAACAACACAAACAAACAAATCGAAAATTTAGATTATTGACAGGCACAGAATTCTCCAAAACCTCTGAGACTTGCTAATGCTGCTAATCATGCAGAACTTAAAGCTGGGCCACATTTCAGAGTCATTTATCATATATTACTGTTGTTAATTATTTTGTTTTTATCCCTATAGGTCCATTTATAATGTGAGTAATGTTTTGTTTGTTTTTTTGCACCAATATCATAATTTAAACAATAAACAAAAAATAAATTTACTTTATCAGAACAATTTTCTACCCTCTCTCTGACCCTCAGAAATAAACGTTTTTTTTTTGTTTTGTTCCTGCAGCTTTAAGAAACACCCCCTTCAGGTTTCTTGTCAGGTCAAATATTGTTTTTAACTGCCCCAACCTTCAAAAATAGCCCCTTTGCAAGCTGGCATCTGTGATAGATTCAAAACAACATAAATTGTCTTTTTTGACTGGGGAGGAAGTTTTATAATCTTAACCCTCGTGTAGTGTTCATCTTGGAGTCATATTCATAGTGTTCACGGGTGACCCGGAACACCTTAAATATATAGTATATAGTATTATATGGTATTTAGGCCTTATTTATCTCTAAATTACACCATCCATTTTCATATAAAATAAGCACATTTTATGTTATTTTCAATTCTTCACCTACACTTTTTCAAGTTCATACTTGATAAAATTATGAGAATATGTGTGTGAGAGAGAGTGCATGTGTGCTTGTGTTATTCTCACCCATTAATTTCTGTGTGTTATGTATTGTGTATGTACTGCAACGTCACCTGTACATTTCTGTTTGTGTGTGGTCTGCATTGTGGCTGAATTATTGATTTGATGTGACAAATTCAATAAAAAAATATATCTTCTTTTAGCCCCACCTATTCATACCTGTGTGTTTGTGTGTATGTGTAAGCGATGTGTTCTGTATTGTGGATGTACTCTGGTGTCATCCCTTCATTACTGTCTGTGTGTTTTTGGCATTGTGTCTGATTTATTGAATTGACAGATAAATTCCCCCCAAAATAGCAGTTTTTTTGGCCTCAACCATTAATCTCCTATGCAGGTCAAATTTGACCCACGAACACTATGAGTATGACTTTTTTGTCGTGGATAAATGGAAACAAAATGGACAGAATGGAAGTTACCGTTCATAAAGTTTTCGTAGTAACTCTGTATCTCAAACAAAACAAAAAAAGAAAATTTTATTCCTTGGGATATAGAATACTAACTGCTAATGCACAAATAAGAATCTAAAGCATGTGGAAGGTAATCGGTTAATAAACAGTGCTACTCGCTTTTCCCTTCTGAATTGTGGGTTAAGTGGGGCTGGTGAGATAATTTGAGGAGACAGGTTGTTTTTATTAGGAAATCACAAGACCATATCTTCTCTGAAATATCTTGGCTAGGTCAAGATACCCTTGATAAAACCCAATACAATTTGAAGATGTATGTGTGTCATTTTATCTTAAATTTAAACTTTAATCGAACACTTCAATAAGTGTTAAATACATTCATATGCATCTCCCAAATACAGGCAGAACATGTGTAAAACACAATTGAATCAGTGGATTCAATAATGGCCCAACTCCATTGATGCTGGTTTTGCATGTTAACTACATGCAGTATGAAAAAAGTATAACATAAATATAATGGCCACACTTAGAGGAATACAATAAAACAATCTTCTGTAAAATTGGGTCCTTATTAAATTCAACACTTGAATTTAGGCTCTCACCTTCATTGGGCCGGTTTTTCACCAGCATAACATTGATGGGCGGTTCCAGGGGCTCATGGTTATGCCGGTCTCTTTCTCTATCTCTAACTCTGCTGGGTGACGGTGAGTGATCCTGCAGTCGGTCCCTGCTGTGGCTCCTGATCATCTTTACATCTGAATGAGAGTCATACCTCCGCGTGTCGTATCCCTGGTCCTTTCCGTAGCTTCCGGCAGGGCTTCCTCCTCCGCCGCGCCCTCTGCTGTGCTGCCTCTGATAGCGGGGCTCCGGACTGGATCCACGCTCTAGCGTCCGGCCCCAGCTGCCGTCCCTGCGGTAGCCACTGTCAGAGCTGGGAGATCTGCCCGTGCTCCTGCCTCTGCTCTGCTCACGCCGGGTGTCGTAGTCCTTTCCACGGTAATCTGGCTCCAGGTAGTCTATCCGGCTTTTGTCGAGGCTGCGGTCACGCTCTCGGTCACGGGGGTAGCCCAGGCCACCGTTTCCCCGGGGGTATTCTGAGTCCGGGTCACTGTGAACACTGCGACTGTCCTCGGGGTAGTAGCTGGATATGTTATAGTCATGGCTGTCCCCACTCGGGGACGGGGGGCGTTTGAGGGCAGCCACTTTGCGAGGCCTCTTTACAGTCTGTTTGGTGAGATAAAATTATTCTTTTTTTTATCTATCCCACATTTTCTTTTTATTTAAAGGACCTGAATAGTCTTCTTATTATATTCAATATATAGATTTTTCTAGCTGATATTTATGTTTTTGCTCTGAAATGACTTGAAGGGGTCATTCACACAAATATTTTAATTCTGTCATAACTAACTTACCCTCATGTTGTTTTTAAACCTGTATGACTTTCTATCTTCACTGAAACACAAGATGTTCTTAGATGGTATGGTAGTCTCAGTCACCAAACACGTACATTGCATCTTTTTTTCCATGCAATGAAAGTGAATGGTGACTGAGGTTTGCCTAATATCTCCATGTGTGTTCCATGGAAGAAAGAAAGCCATAAGGGTTTGTAACAACATGAGGGTGAGTAAATGATAACAACATTTAAATGTTTGGGTGAACGAGCCCTAGAACTAAAAGCAGACATTTGTCAAACTGATAAAGATTAATCTTTAGCAGAAGCAGGCAAAACATTGTATTTCAATACATTCCTTTGATAAAGAATTATGCTAATATAAAGTGAGTAAACATAGGTCAATAAGACCTCTCTTAGAGGACAACAAATACTCACAATTTTGGCCACTTTCCCACATTTTCGTAGTTGCTGCACAGCAAAAGAATGAGGCACATTATCCATGGGGATGTTGTTGACATGTATAACGCGGTCGTTCTCACTGTACACAAGCAAAACAAAACTTTTAAACAGTGTCTTAACTACTGTGAAACAATACAAAAAAAAATAGGGCTAGATTCTTGTAAAGTGCTAAACATGTGGCAAGACATAAAAGAACTGAAACATAACATAAAACACATAGACGCACACACACAGTGTGTCTCCTCCGCGTGTCATATCCCTGTGTCATATCTCTCACTCTGTCTCTCCCCCTCGCTCTTTCCCTATCCTCTCTCTGTCCCGAAGTCTTTCCCAGAGCTCCAGAGAGGCGGGGAAGACCTGCCTCCCCTTCCCCTTCAGGAATGGAGAGGATTATGTCATGCCGATGTTTCCCTGGCCTGAATCGGGCGGTGGAGGAATGCGACGAGAAGGAGGGCGTGGCGGGGAAGGAGGAGGGACGCGCTGTCACGGGTCCTCGCTAATGCGGTGTACCAGGGGACAGAGAAGTTGCTGCAGGCCGTCAAGAGTCGGAGGAACCGCTGCCATCTGCCAGGAAGGGGAGGAGACATTCCATTCATCAGGGGTTGGAGGACTCACTGCCGTCCGCCAGAGGGTGAAGGAGTGGCTGAGAACCAGGCGAAGGTGTGTCCGGGGACCACTAAGCAAGTTTCTCTCTCTCTCTCTGTCTCTCCCCTTGTTATTTCCCTCTACCCACTCCCTCCCCTTGTCTCTCCCTGGGCTCCAGAGAGGCGTGGAAGACCTGCCGGCAGAAGGACGGCTGGAAGGGCAACACCTCACCTCTAGGAAGGGAGGGGAGTATATGTCATGCCGGAGGTTTCCCGGACTGGATCGGGTGGTGGATGAGTGTGACGAGGAGGAGGGCGTAGCCGGGCCGTGAGGGTGCACGGCCGGTGTCGAGCCACCTAATCAGACAGGAGGGGGATAAAGACGAGCTGGGGGCGCCAGTTTGAGAGAAACTGTGTGCACGCATCAATGTGTTTTATGTTATGTTTCAGTTCTTTGATGTCATTAAAGTTATGTTGACTGTTCTGCCAGTTCCTGGCTCCTTACCCATTACAATTCCATTTAACATTATTTTTACGGTTTCTACATATTTACACAATTTCAATAATGTGCAAGAAATTGTGGCTTTAAAAGAAAAGGTCACACGGGAATCAAACAATGCTTATTAAAAGAGAAAAGCAAGATATGGCAATCCTAACGCATTTAATTTCTATAATAAGACATATTTCTCAGTAAAACAGAATAATTAGTGAAAAACAATTTAGGGTTGGACTTCATTGTATCCATCAGGACGTTTAATTAATTTTGAAAACAGGCAATATTACTACTATTATTTTACCCTAACCACTGCTTTGATTACATCAGCAGAGGTGGAAAAAGTTAATACAATTTGAAGAACTATTATGAAAAAGATAACTTTTAACTTTAAAACATAACTTTTTTTAATGACATGCACTGATGAATCGTGCACAACTCAAGGAAATGATTTAAAAAAATAAACAATTCTACGAAAGTAAATGTCATTTTTGATTTCATGTTATCTTTAAGAGCTTGATGAATTCTATGGAAAGTTAATATGGGAAAAATCCATACTTATTAACCTGGATATGCAAGCCAAAATACTGGTTTAACAACACGCTAAAAACATATACATTAGTATGGAGAGTGAAGCGTACTAGAGCAGTCCGTCGGCTGGTCCCCCTGGCAACACGTCCGACACAATGATGGACGTTTCTCCACTCTCCACGTTAGGATTGTCCCGGCCCCCGGACACAGCAATTCCAAAGCCCATTTTAGCATCCTGGGAAAAGAGCATTAGAGACAGAGAGAGAGAGACAGAGAGAGAGAGAGAGAGATTGCTCAGTGCAAAAGCACTACCAATGCATTTCCTCACGTATCACAAAGTCATTCTTCACAGAGAGTGTGAGATCTAGCCTGCCTTGGGGTGGTAGAGGCCTTGTGTTTGGCATTGCTTTGCAGAGCAGCAAAAACGATAAATGAATCTCTCAATGTGGCCGATTGCTGAGTTTACAGCACTCCAGTCTAATGGAGACATGGTTCCACCTCATTGCTTGTCCAAATAACAACCTGATATACCTGCCTCAGAGGAGCGCTTAATAAATATTGCCTAATGACCGGGTATTGCTGAAATACGCTCCAAATATACTTATGCTCAATTGAAGCCTGAGATAAAACCTGACAGATATGAGCGTGGTTACAGTATTTGTTTTGCTCCGTAATGGCAATTTTCCACTGCACATTACGGTTTGACTCGCCTCAACTCTAATCGCTTTAATTTTCTGAGCTTGCATTTCCACTGCAGTTTAGTGCCTCCTCAGCGTGGGTGGGATTATAGGCTGATCTAGTTGCACTGCCTCTACTGCCGTGACATAATAATAGTAAAACTAACGGGTTGATGTCGCGTGTCAGAAATCCAGTGATGCTGGTAGTGACGATTCTTCCTGACCAATCAAGTAATCTGCAGGTTTTTTCGCTTGCAACCCCGACCGAGTTGGTACTAAAAAAGTATCAGGTACTATCCACAGAGGAAAACCCCAAAAAAGCGAGCAGAGTAGAGTTGTACCGTGCGGTGCAAAAGCCCCAAAAGATTTGGCTATAATCAAGAAGTAGTTTATCTGACCCAAATCAAAACCTTTAAGCAATAGTTCACCCAATTCATATTCTGTCAATAGCATTCTGCCTACAGTCTCCTTTTGTGTTCCACAAAAGAAAGGAAGATTTCATGAGGTTGAGTAAATTACAGAATTTAAATTTTTGGGAGTACTTTACCTTTAATAAAGGCAGAAGGACCTGACAGTGATATTGCGTAAATATACTGTTACCGTTTTATAAGATTCATCCCATGCTATAAGATTTTGGTCATATTGCTGAAGAGGACGCAGTAGATACTGTATCTTGCAGCTTACCATATAAATTTGTACACTTTCAAAAGCTTCATCTTCCTTCTATCTTCCACTTTATGTTGCACAGATAAGAAGAGACTCATTCTTATTCGATGTCAGGGGTCTGACATGCCGAAGCGTTAAGATGTTTTCAGAGGATGTTTCTGAAATGGAGTTGGTGGAGATAGTGACTGTATGTTTGGATAGTGTGGGTAAAGGCTGCTCTCTCTAACCCTTGTGATCTGTCACACTGGAGCTAAAAGATGTACATCCTGTTGTGCTTGGAGGAAAAAAGGGATGGGAAATTGCCTCTGGGAAACAACAAGGAGATTATAGGAAGAGATGGAGGGAGGGATAACTTCATCTGATAAGCTGAAGCACTTCTACAAGGAGAGCATTTTGAGGCTCATTAGAGTTCTTGGTGACAATGTGAATAGTTATTGACAAATGTTATTTTGGACTTGTACAGTACATGGTTAAAATGTACAGTTCACCCAAAAATAACAATTCTGTTTTCATTTACTTCATTTACATACCCTCACGTATGGAAAAAAGATGGAATGAAAGTGAATAGTGACTGAGACTATTACTTCCCTAACATCTCCTTTTGTGTGCCACAGAAGAGAGAAAGTAATATTGGTTTGTAACAAGGGTGAGTAAATGATAAACAGATTGTTCATTTTTATCCAATAAAAATGCTTTCGATAATAATTTTCTGCTAAATCTTCCAGAACATTGGTGGGTTTGATTCCTTAGCTTCAGGGCATCTCAGATACTGTTGTGATATAGAGGGCCTGGCAGAGCAATTAGCACAGGATTTTCGCTCTAGCCTGTTTGATATGAGGGTCATCCATCTGTTGAGTGGGTTCTGTGGGCTCTATAAGCTTATAAACATGGAACTTCTGTGTTCATTCATAATGCTTCATAGACCCTGATCTTCTGTAACCCATTTCTGAACACATAAGTGTTTTTACCATAGTATCTTTGAGCCTAAACAACTATATTCACATCAAAACACAGATCAAAATAGCAGGGTCCATAAAATATTTGACATACATTACTTTATCCACATCGTTTTGCACCAATAACTTTAAAATTAGGTTTAAAATTAGGTGTAATTAAAAAATGATGCATGAGAGCTGGTGACAGTTTGACAAGCTTGAGTAATATCCATTAATCTCTTTCACATGTCAGACACAGTGTCTCTTTATGAAAGAGTGAAAGCTGTTCAGGTAAGTTTGGGTCCAAGTTAGTAAGGATAGGAATTAAGTTGGGTTAATTAGACAGTGAGGTAGTTTAGAGGAGTTGGGGGTCAATTAAGGTGCGAGTAGTGTTGGGAACCGAGAACTGGCTCTTATCCATAAACGCTTCCATTTTCCAATGATTTTCATAACTTTCAGTTCCATTAACATTTCTTGAATGTGTATTCCTGAACAGCAGTGCAAGAAAAGGACAATCAATGTAGTCCGACACCCCCTCCCCCTCTTACCCGCTGTAGAGTCACAGTGTACTGCTCCCAAACCATCTCCTCCATTCCTGAGCTCTGAAAGAAAAACAAAAAGTAACAACCATTAATCAACTGTCAGGCCTCACTAATACCAGTATGCAGTGCGTTGTGAGTGGCCAGTATACAAACTCTACAAACTGGTCTTAACTAAGGTGTCCTTGACTAAATGTTGCATAATTACAGATATTATTTTAAAAGAAATATTCTGGGTCAAATACAACTTAAACTCTATTAACAGCACTTATGTCAATTACATTGGAAACACATAACTGGAGGATCCTCCTTTTGGGAAAAAGAAAGTCCCACCTAAAAAACAATGACTTAGACAACTTTAGAATTTAGATTTCATGCTAATACTTACACATTGACTTTTATTTCCAATTTCAAATAAGGGACAGTATGTAACAGATTTTATCTATAAAGCTTAGGTTGTATATAACGCATTATATTCCTTTAAATGAGATGATGAAAATGGACAGCATTTATAAATAATCTTAAATGAATTCATACCCCCCATCTGTGAAGCCATAGAGTAGCTTTGTGTGAGGAACAGAATATCTTCCTCTCCACTGTAGCCCTCAAATCTTATTCATACTCACAATGAATATTCAAACTTGGCGTAAGGCTATTGGTCACGTGACAACCATGGCATCACTGAGGTAAAAACTTGCGTGACATAGCATTTGTCTGGTTGTATTGGTTCAGAAGAACTGGAATATACCTTAGCAGCACTCAAGTCATATGGATTACATTCATGGTGCTTTTTTGTCCTTTTTAAAGCATAGTATCATGGTTCCATTGTATGGAGAAAAAAAAAGCAGATTGAAAACCTCTCAAAATATCTCCTTGGTGATCAATGAAAGAAAGAAAGTGAAGAGGTTTAGAATGGCAGTGAGTAAATGATGACAGAATTAAAATTTTTGGGTGAATTAACCCCCGGTTAAGCGGTTGAAGATGGATGGATGGATGGATGGATGGGTGAATTAACTAGCGATGCACCGATCCGATACCTGGATCGGTATCGGCACCGGTACTAAAGCGTCTGACGAATCCGATCCAAATCCGATACTGTGTGTTTCATGTTCTTTACTGTCAAGCACAAAAAAATTACATAAAAAACCATAAAAACACATTAAAGTAGTTAATATGACTCGTGCATTTTATTCAAAGCCACTTGAAGACGTGCAATAGCTCTGTGAATCACAAAAGGCTGTGTTTAATAAGTAAATATATAAAATACATGCACAGCTCCAGCGCATAAGTGAATGGCGCTTTTTAGCCTTCAAGCGGTGCGCGATGTTTGAGCGTTACGAACAACATCTCAGATGTAGATGCTCAAATGTTTGGTTCACTTATAATATGCATTTAGAATGGCACTGGAGGTGCTTCTTTACCAAATTTTGAATAATAAGCTAATTAAACTACTGTGAACTTGCCTACAAACAGACACATACAGGACTTCCTGGAGAGTTCAGAATGTCAAAATAAAAGCGTGAGGCATATATTACTATTATAATATATTATTATTATTATCATCATTATCATTTGTTTACAAATTCTGTTGAATGGGTTCCAAAAAATAACTGTGTGAATGAAAAGTGGACTGATATCTTACAACTAAATTGAACAAAATAGAGATCTGAATCCTTTAATGTCCAGATACAAGCTGAAAAAATTTTGCAAAAAAAAAAAAAAAGAAAAAGAAAATACACTGATGACTTATGCTGGAATTATTGTTAATTTTGCTGCTACATTATCCAGTTTATTAGTCAACAATAAAGTTTTTCTTAATAAGCTATACATTTATACTGGAATAATGTGTAGTTAGAGGTTTGTGTTTCTTTACATATTAATAAGCACACCCAATTATTTCCACACAATAATGTAAAAGATATCGGAAGAGAAAAAGTAGTATCAGTGCATCCCAAGAATTAACCACTGGAGAAGTGATCATAAGAAATAGAACAAATATAAAAGGCCTGCTGGACTGAAAGCAGGTGAAATAGGGCTGGACGATATCGATATATATCACGATAAAGAAAATTCTATCTTTACTGCGTGTCGCTAAAACACAAGCAGTTCGGCTTTCTCAGGCTGCTTTTCCACTGGGGCGGACGAAATCCATTCAAAGGCGCTCACAGCGCTAGGAGAGAGCTTGCTCCGCACCGCTGCCAATCCTACGATCCTTGAGAGCATGACGCTCAGCTTTCATAGGAATGAATTGAAAACGCTCTCAGCTTCGCTCACAACGCGCCAGTGGTAACGTAGGGTCAGACTGGATGAACTTGCTAATGCTAGCTAGCATGACTTCATGACAACGGTTGCACCCTCTCATCGTCTCTAGTGAAGAGCACGACAGAACAACTGTGATGTGGACAACAGCTCTGATCTTTCTGAGCTGTAATCTTGAATATTGTTCTCTAGCACCAAACATGCATAATTTATGTCCCGCTCCGCACGCGTTGCCTCTTTTCCCTGCATGTGTGTAGACATGAAGCGCCGCATGAGTTAACGTGGTTTCAAAGCACCTTTTAGACCAAAACGTTTTTCCCTTCTAAATGTATCTTTATTAATCAGCATGTTACGAGCCTTTAATAATAAACAAAGAGTAAACAAATTGATTTTGGTTCTAATTTTGTGAATGGATGTGTCTGGAATGGATAAGGAAAGACTAAAATTAATAGTTGGTAGCCTAGTCTCTCACTTTAATGAAAATATAAAATGTTTTTAAAAATTTTTTAAAAACGTTTTCTAAATTTTCTCTCGGTACACCCCTGAACCCACATTCAGCATCATTCCACAGTCACAAACAATCTGAATTTAAAGAAATATAAAAATATTTCATTTTAATGCAATAATATTCCAACAAATACTGGACTGCTGTCACTATGCTTCAGAACAAACAGATGATCTTTTAACATTCATTTTCAAATGATAAACTATAAAATATTTTTATATTTTGCTAAAAGATCCCGCAGACCTCACTGCTTTGGCCGTCTCTGGACCCCCTGTGCAGTTCTGTAGAGACTACTTTTACTGTTTAGAATTAATTTTTTCTTCTTATCTTCCATCAACTTTGAAATAAAAAAATAAAGTGCAATGTGTAAATGTATATCATGATAAATATCGATATCGAACAATATGAAAAAGACTATCATGATAAAAATTTTGGCCATATTGCCCAGCCCTAATTTGAAATCACTGATCTGTCACTGTCCTTAAACACAATGTGTGAACAATACCAGGGTCTATATCTCCCTCTAGCACATATAAAAATGCTAGCCAGACAAACTCACACACAGCTTGAGGGTGAGTTTGTTCCAAAGAACAGACAGAAATCTATATCAATATTGATGATTTACCAGAACACCAAAAAGCAGTCAACCCAACCTCTACTAAAGTACAATTAGGACGCAAGCTTAATCCTTGGCAACTTGACAGCAGGTTTAAGTTTCTTAAAATAGGAGAAAGTTGTCTTTAATTAAATAAGACCTATGTTTGGTCTAAACAATATCCTAATCTACTACAGTATATACACAGTATGACATCATGGCAATGGTAGAAATGCGTCAACCAACGAGTAGAGATTCAGCCATTACTGATACCATTTATACTGTGGTAAATACAGTATATTTGCACAGCTTTGTGGGCAGGACAGAAATACAGAGCAGGATGTGTTTGTGGCAGGGTGGAGGGCGGGGCCGGGTCGTGATCATACACACCCGGTCCCTTATCTGGCAAATGAAGCCTCAGAGAGGGATAAAGGCCGATGACAGACGGTGGTGCGACGAGAGAGAGATAGTTTACGGACATGTCCGTCATGTGTGTTTGTTGTCTGTTTCAGTTTATTATTAAAATATTATTTATATTGACAAGCCGGTTCTCGCCTCCTCCTTTCCATTGATCCCTTTACAGTGTTCAAAAGTCAAGATGAAGGAAAACTTGTTATTATGGGTTGTTGGTAGGAAAAATGCAAGATGCAAGTCTCAACTTGCTATATTAATATAGAATTCAACTGATGTGCGAACACAAGTGTATCATCTACTTTACCATTTTCTGTTTTATAGTGTTAGATTTACTGTTTTAAGTATTTTGTTTTTGACTCAAGTGCTATAAATTTGTAATGAATAAATAAATATTTAGATTTATGTGCATTATCAAAAAAAGAGAAAATTATCAAATGAGATGAAGCACCTTATATTTAAAAAATAAATATACAAACTATCCAAAATATTAAAATGACAACCATTTTTGCTTAATTTCCAACTAACTGAAATATAAATGTCAAATATTTCATTATCATGACATACAATTACTTGTACCTTACTTACACAGGTGTTTCTTCAACTTTAGGCACTTTCATGTCTAAGGGGTTGATTTTTATAAAAACAAATAGATTTCAACCTTTTTTTTTGTAACAAAGGTATAACTAAAACTGAATTGGAAATAAAAAATGTTACCATGCTTTCATCATTTATTTTTGGTACTTTTTAAATGCCTTTTATGTTTAAATTTACTGTATTAGCCTTGTCTCGTGACCCAGACTTTCAAAATTAAACTATGAAAACCTATTATAAAAATCTGCACACACTGTTGGACATTGGTAGTAGACAAAAGTAGCCCACCCCTACCAATTTTGGAAAAAAAGATAAATACAGATATTTTGTTGACTTTCCTATTTTTTCTATTCTTTTCTTCCTTTCAGCTTTTCCCTAAACACACACACACACACACACACACACACACACACACAAACTCTATCTCAGCCATTCCTGTTTGTTGGTGTGTGGCTCTAATTGGAAGGTTCTGCCAGCAGATATCTACCCTCAGACTACTACAGGAGCATACAATTAGTGTGGACATGTGCATTTGTTTGGCTCTCCACAAGCACTCAGATAGTGCGCTATGCAGCAAATAAAACTAATCTAAGCAGATAAACTAAAGGGCCTGATGTGGTAAGACAGCTCTCCTCCTCTCTTCCTGTGCTGTTCTGTTTTCTGAGGGTGGGCAGTGGAGATATTATTCATAAGACAGAGAGAGAGAGAGAGAGAGAGAGACAGAGAGCTAAAGATGCTGCATCATTTAAAGGTGATTCAGAGTTCTGACTGCTTCCACGAATCACTCACTTCCTTGTTCTAAAAATGACTATGGAAACTTTTCATAGCTAATAGAATATAATGCAGCTGTTCAAATCATAAATCAAAGAATATGTCAAAAGTCACAGGAATGTCCCTGAGGGCTTTCCAAATGTTAAAATGAACAACCGTCATAAGCTTTTTTTCTAAATCTAGTTTACCTGGCCAAGGTAATAAACATTAGGGCTGGGCAAAAATATAGACATTTTCCAATTAGTTATGAAGTTTATTTAAACTATCCCAATGCAAGTAAATTACTTGCATATGCAATCGAATTTCACACTATATGAGACTAAACGCTATAGTCTTTGATAAGCCACTGGCTGGGGAATGTTTCCATTTTCACTCACCAGTGACTGAGTAGTATTGTGGAGAAGTTTAACAACAAGATTTTTACACAGCGTGTTAAAGGCAATTTTACACGGGATGCGATGGGTTGCAACCTTTTATTGCGATCTTACCAGCTCTCGTCTGTACAGGTGTTTTCCATTCACACAAGAGGCGGTGCGAAACGGCAGTAGAAGTGTGGTAATACCCCTTAATGCTTCAGTTAAGATACTGTCTCTGATCAGATTACTGTAAATATTGTATTAGTTTTCATAAGTGATTGTACATAAATATAATGGCACTTCTTTCTCCATAAAATGTGATCTAATTCTAAATATTGTAATAATCAGTTTTTTATATAAATGTAAAATTATAATATCAAGGTTTCATAGCTTAATAATTTAAGTATTGATGGCATCTTGCCGTCTCCAAATTTGATGAGTTCCAAATTTTTTTAATGACTAAAGAAACAGACAGCATATTATTTAATATTTTTATTGCCAAATTGAAATACATTATAAATAACATCACATAAATTATTAAAATGGGAAGGCTACAAATGCACATTAAAAATACACACAAAAAACACTGTCGTCTGTCTTCGAAACATAAACAATACAAGTATTCTTTGTCTATTTTTAATCTTGTACACCGACTTATTAGCTTCCCGTGAGGCTGTTTTCCTATTTATGTCTCTATAAATGTTAAAAGTAACATTATATAGCTCAGGAAATTCAGCAACATCAAGTTTATTCTTCTCCATTTTATTTTTGACTACGTAAAAGCTAAATGTAATTTGACTGGTTGTGAATAAATTCAGCACTGATTGGTCAATGAAAAGCGGCAGCCGGGGAAGAGATAAATATTTTTATATTCCATGGTGTGTGCCGCAAGCAGTCGTGCACGACAAAGCGCCAGGATTCTCGTGAACGAGCTTGAAAAGCATCGCAACTTTGACTGTTGCCACCGTTTAGCTTTCTGCCGCCTCTCTCTGTCATTGAAAATTAATAGGGAACGCATGGTGACCAAATACCATGTAAAAGCACCTTAATAGTAAACTCGTTCCATCTAATGTGTTTCCAAAGACAACATCCAAGCAATCCATTTGTCACTGAATAATCTCTCTTTTAATATCCTTTTATTTGATTCAAACAACAACAAAAGATTCATTACAATCACACATTGCATGGATGCGGTAAAGAAACCATGCTACTGTACTCAAGTTAATGTGTAATCACTTCTGCAATACATACAATATATTAGATATTTTCTGCTGTACTTAAGGCATCTGCAGGAAGCCATAATACTTTTCTTCTCCCTTGAGAACTAACCCCCCAAAAAAACCCTACACTCTCTCTCCAGTCTTATTTCGTAAACTCCACACAAAAACAAGGTCAAGATCCCTATCTCTAGCTCAGTTCATTCTCAGAGGAATAGGACCTTGCAAGTAGCTTGTGAGGACCCTGCTGGTCCCAATAAGATGAAAGTGTTTGCAGCACGGTTTTCTGTCGACATACGCATCAACATGAAGCCATCTACACAACCCAGTCTCAAGAGAGCAGGCCAGCTGGGAAAGCTTGGAAACCCAACCAGCAGAATGTGGGGCCATCAGGTTTACATGTCTGAACACCCTGCCCACACAACCTCATTCAACAGGTTATCCTGTGTAAACAATGGCACTATGGAAGAACGTGCTTAGTAGTGCAATATGACAGGGAATATAAAAAGTCCTAATAAATATTGATTTTGATTAGCGGTCAACCAAACATGTCCACGTTAGTACTTTGTTTGAAAATGCATCAGTTTTGCTACATATTCACACTGGAATGCACCAAAAATGCTCTCTAGTGCCAAATGATTTGTTTTAATTTCCTAACATCATTGTTTTCCAGATTAGTGTGGACATGGCTTTAATGGCTAATGCTGATATACATCAAAGTTACGGACAAAATATGGATTTTTTTTTCTCCAAACATTGCAAACCAAAATAAATGACAAACCATATCGAGGCACAGTAACTGTTATCACATATAGCACAAGGTAAAGAAACCATGCAACTCCTCTCTATTTACTTTGTGCTCAACTCGAACTGCTGCCATTCTTAAAGAAAAAAGTACCATTTTAGCACTTGTTATACAAATGAATGCAAACTCAATATAAATAATTTGAAATTGTACACATTACATGTATTTCAAACAGTGACTGCTCAAATCATTATCATATATGCATTTTCATGATGTGATATTAACTGATAATGATGTATATCAGAGAAGTTTACTCCGATGAGAAATTATTGTGCATTTTGCTTAAAGTTTTTTCTAAAAAACAAAAACAACATAACAAACAATTTTCAGTCAGTGTTGTTATATCAAATGTATAATAAAATGTTACCGTAATCATGCTAAATTGTTAATTTGGTACTAGAAAATCACTTGCCATTATATCAAACACAGTTGAAAGCTATTTGGTTGTTTATATGAAGCTTAACATTGTCTTTGTATTTGAGTTGCCACAGTATGCAATAGACTGGCATGTCTTAAGGTCAATATTAGGTCAAACATGGCAAAAAGAAACAGCTTTCTCTAGAAACTCATCAGTCAATCATTATTTTGAGGAAAGCTAAAAAACTGACGATTTTGAGGAAAGCCAAAAAACTGACGATTTCATACAAAGGTGTACAGTACAATCTTCAAAGACAAAGGACAACTGTCTCTAACAAGGACAAAAAGAGATGTGGAAATCCAATGTAGGAATAAACAAGAGGATAAGTACATCAGAGTCTCTAGTTTGAGAAATAGATGCCTCACATGTCCTCAGCTGACAGCTTCATTGAATTACATCCACTCAACACCAGTTTAATGTATAACACTAAAGAGAAGACTCAGGGGTGCAGGACTTATGGGAAGAATTGCAAAGAAAAAGCCACTTTTGAAACAGAAAAACAAAAATAAATGCTTAGAGTGGGCAAAGAAACAGACATTGGACAATAGGTCTGAAACGATTAGTCAACGTTATCGACAAATGTCAACAATAAAAATTGTCAACAAAAAAATCTAGAATATAAGATATTTAGACTTGCTTTTAGAGACTAGATCTTGAATGAGTATATTTTGTCTTTACTGCTCTCGCAAAAGTATAACCAAGTGAAGAAGTACACTTATATACAAAATACACTTATATTTAAGAGACAACCTCTTAAAGCAAGTCTAAATATCTTATATGTTGCTTCTCAAGTATATGTACCTTGTTTTAAGGATTTTTAGACAATTTTAAAAGGAAAACAAAATAAAAACACTGGTTAACTAGAATTTTTTTGCAGTGAATTTCTTTACTGAGTCAAACTTAATAAAATGTATTTTCCCCCTTTAATTCAGTGAATGTTATTTAGAAGTATTTTTAAAAGATGATTTGTTTCCTCTTTTTTGTTAATAAGCACGTTTAATACAACCTTTTAAGCTGGGGCACAAACTGAATAATTGGTTAAGAGCTAATGATTAATCGTTGCAATAATCGCAGAATAATCGTTCTAGATTAATCGATTATAAAAAAAAATAATAATTGTTAGTTGCAGCCCTATTAGACAACAAATAATTGGAAAATAGTGTTATGAATCTTTACCCCATTGAGCTTTTGTGGGATCAGCTAGACTGTAAGGTGTGTGAGTAGTGCCCGACAAGATAAGAAGTGCTACAGGAAGTGTGGGGTGAAATGTCACCTGATTATCTGGACAAACTGGCAGTTAGAATGTCAAAGATCTGCAAAGCTGTCATTGCTGCACTTGGAGGATTTTTTTATGAGAACTCTTAGAAGTAGTTTAAGAAAAAGATTAAATTCCAATTGTAATTTTCATGTTATTAATGTCCTGACTATACACTGTGATCAGTTAAATGTGAATAAAAATAAAAATTTCTTTCCATAGGAGCTAAATCTGTACATTATTCCAAACTTTTGGCCGCCAGTGTATGCAACAACTTCAAATTCAAAGATTGTGCTTCAAAAAGTGTAACGTTAATTTTCACATTATAAGTTCTTGATATTTTTCAGCCTATTAACATTGATTCATTAATATTTAATCAACATTTTAATATTGAAATACTAACATTGCAGATTTAAAATGTAAATCATTATGATCTTCACAATGTTTGTTTTATATTGCCAGCAAAATCAGTGAATATATTGTGAATATCCAAAATTGTACTAATTGCAAACACGCACCCACGTGCGCGCACGCGCGCGCACACACACACACACACACACACACACACACACACACGTTTTGACAGTCACACTAAAAGTACACCTCACGAGAGATAAAGAAACGAAAACACCTGCTCCCTTCTGCCAATCCTGGTTATAAGAATCCCAGAGAGAGATTGCTTAAACAGTACAGCAGATGGATCAACAGAGGCAGTGCAGTGGCTGCAAGCAAAAGCTACGCTATGCGACAGGAGAAACTGAAGTCCACAGCACGCACACACACCTGCACCTGCATTACGGTCTCATTATTTCCCACATACATCAAGCAGTATTACGTGTTATTTTGCAACTGAACAACCATTAAGCTATTTTCAAAAGTTATTAGTTTATGAATTTCATAACAACAAATTGTGAGAAAATTGATGATAAATGCTTGTAAAATACAAAAAAATCCCAAACTTTCCACAAGCATGAACAAGCCACAAAACCAAAGCACATTAAGCACATAACCTCGCTAACGAACAAAACACAATAATCACCACAAAACTTTGCACACAAATCACGCCCACTAACGCAAATACAAACCAACTCCATACAAATCAAGCCATGAGATCTCTACAGTGGTGTCTACAAAGGAGGCAGAAAAGACAATCTTCTCTCTAAGGCTGCAGCTGAAGAAAGAGTTTATCCCCGGAGGATCAAGCCTCGGGAGCACCCTTTTTCGTCCCCACCAGCAGATTGAGCAGGCATGACGCACGGCTGGGTGAGAAGAGGATGATGAAGCTGTTCCTCAGCTCCTCGGTCTCCCCCCGCACCTCGAATCGTGCCCCTCCACGCTGCCTCCATCTCTGGGCTCTCTGCAGGCAGACACAGCAACCAAAGGGGAGCCAGTTCACACTCATCTCTCCCCATGGCCAACCGACCTCCAATCTAATTAAGCTCTGTGGTGGAGAAGATTAGGAACCCGGAGAGAGAGAGGGACTATAAATAAGACTCACGAAGCTACGGCGAGTCCTGAATGACTGCACAGCGCGTGCCCACTTTCGGCACAGCACTGTTTTCATGTCTGCACTCTCTCTCTCTCTTCAGCTCTGCCAGCTCCTCTACTTATGTAATCCTAATACAGAACTGGCCTACATTTACACACATACCAAGAGATCAATATCTACACATTTATGTGTGTATACATGGAGTATATATAATAAATGTGTATGCACACACACACGTTCACTTACAGTTCCCTGGAGACTGCAGTGATCTGCAGGACAATGGTGTGCACTTTAATATTTCAACATTGTGCATTACTGAGACAACTTTGCAAAAAATTTTTTTAAAGCTTTAGCAAGCTAGCACCCAATAGCATCTGCATTCTTAGCGAATGTGATCTATTTTATGCCTTCAATCTAAATGTCTTGTTTATTAGAGTCCTCTAGAAATTTGTTATGACCCCAGTCTAGAAACCAGGGTTTGATAACTCTTCCTTACACCACGCTATATTTCAGCCAATAAGATGAGCCAAGAGATTGATTACTTCCTTAGTTACAACTGAATTAACACTAAATTGGGAAACAGCGGAAATGCCTTCTGATCTAATCTTATTCCTAGCATCCTATTAATGAGATAATGATGATAATGATTATGATGATGTAAGGTTGATGTTACTCGAACCCAGAGAAAAAAACTTCTACAGTCGGGGTTGTTAACATAATGTTGTCGACATAAACTGAGTGTGCTTGAAATTCCTGGTAAGACGACAAAAGATCAAGGGCCATGAACCAGGCACAGAAGGCTCACGACTCTTTCTCTGTTAGCAGTGAAAAGAAGATTAGAGGGGTTTATGCTCACTAACACTCGCCTGCCATTACAGTGTGGTAAGCAATACTAGCACAGGGCCCCTAAAGTCTTTATCAAGTACCTTTACGCTATAAGTGGGTGATGACCTTCTGATCCACCCGGCAGGCTGACAGGCAATGTTCACACGCACACACGCGCGCACACTCGCGCGCACACGCACACACTCGCACACACTCGCACACACACGTTGGTGCGGTTATCCTTATGAGGACTCTCCATAGACATAATGATTTTTAAACTATACAAACGATAGATTCTAACCCCTAACCCTCACGAAATACTTTCTGCACTTTTAAATAAAAAAAAAAAAAACATAGTTTAGTATGCTTATTAAGCTATTTGAATTATGGGGACACTACAAATATCCGCAAACCACTTTATATCATAATACCCTTGTAATTATCAGTTTGTAACCTAAAATATGTCCTTGTAAACCACCCAAATTCAGCCACACACACACACACACACACACACACACACACACACACACACACACACACACACACACACACACACACACACACACACACACACACAATAAAACACAGGATCTACCTTTGACCTTACCTAGAAGACACTAAATTTCGTACTCTTACGGTAATACAGTTGTGCATATGCTCGGTCAAATGGACATCTTGGTGAGGCATTAACACAATCTGTTTTTTTGGGGGGGGGGTATGTGCTTTATTAAAGATGTTTACCTAAATATTTATTATTTAAACTTGAAGCAATGACTACTTGAAAAAAACTTGAGGATAGGGATAATCAATTAATCAAATAAATAATCAAATAAACAATCGAGATTACAATTACAGAAAAGTGTCAATTACAGCAGCTATTAAGGTCTACTCATGTTGCGGCTAAATTGTTGAATTTAATTTTCTATTGCGCATGTGCTTTTGCAGTGGTTGAGCATTGTGGCCAAGTCTGTTGCTAGTATAATTGATTTCAATTTTGAAAAATAATACTTTTTCAAGAAATTGCACACAGGTATTAATAGCCTGAACATAATAAATAAATAAAGAACATTGCAATACAGTTTCCATGTTCCGCATAATACACATAAATCAAATTATAGCAGTAAGTAATCACTGGCTGCTCTACGAAAAACATAATAGCCTCCATGTTGTTTTTTTAGTGCTCCTAAAAACATGGAAGTGTAGAGTAAAAGAGTAAAAGACTGCCAAAAGAAGACAGTACTGGATTTCTGTTAAAACATATTTAAGCCAACGTGAAACACTGTTCAAGCCCATTTACTTCTGTATCCAAAACATTTTAGAGTAAAATAGAAAGAATTTAGTTCAGGACTTGATTTTATCCATTGGGAATTAATCGGATTGTGAGAATTACATTTTGGTAAAATATTACAAATCAAATTATGAGAAAAAATAAATATAGATATATGTTTTAACCTTAAATAATAATAAATCTGATTTATGCAAAATAAGATGTCATTAATGTTGCAAAAGGGGTCCATTTTGAATTCATGTTGACTTTTGAGTTCAGTTCACAATCAATCTCATGTACAAACACCTATAGCAGTGAGCGCACATACCCCAGACGCGCTGATCTGTGGTGATGATGCAGGTGATGCAGGCTCAAATAGGCCTGTCTCTTAGTCAATTGAATCAGATCAACATGATGACATGGGAAGTTTGGCATGTTGTGTCCAAGTGTTCCAGTACCCTAAGATTGGCCACATTATGCAGACTCACTGTTAAGTGTCATATCCTATCAGATATTTTTGCATAAGCATAAGCACGTTGCATCAGCACAATGGTTCGGATCCGGTGTTAAAACCAGCAAGTAACTGTTCCGCATAATCAGTAACGAGCGTGATTCAGAGGTTGCATTTTCCCCACTAACATTGCCTTTTTAATCCACGGATAGTTATGTTTAGGTTTGGGGGGGGGTTCAGTTTTATTCCTCTTCACTGTATTACATCCTCTACAGCTGAAAACAACTCAATTCACAGCTCGCTTGGACGTTACACCCGGAATATGGAGCTCACACGTGACCATACACCCAACAACACTTCCCGCTTTGGCCACCTGGGGCAGTGATTCAGGTTTCTGTAAGTACAGACCTATTTTGGCTAAAGAAAAGTCAACCTACTGTTTCTGATATACTGTGAGATAAGAACTACTTTATTAAAGTATCAAAGATGCTTAGGGTCTATACAGCATTAACGGACGGTGTAAATGGATACAAATGCCCTTCAAATTTCTACAATGCAATTAAGCATAAAATAATTCTGTGCAAGCATACACACTCATAAAAAACCACATACACACTTCACATGCAGCTGGACTGTCCTCTACCTGTTTTGGTATTTCTAACAACCTCAGAGAAACAACCAGCATTCCTCTGTGAATTCAGAGTGGTTCAGCTAGTGCTGTGAGTGGACTATTTAGCACATAATTAAGTGTCTCCTTGAAATTCATTGTCACTCCCCGTATGGTTTGTCCTGCAATAAAAAAAATTCACAAATTTCTGCACGTGTTCCTGTAAATAATAGAAACATCCAATTTTAGCAGCCTAAAATGAATGAGCATTCAAAATAAATACAAACAACTATGGTACAGTGTGACATATGAATGCATTTAAAGGTGCATGCATTCAGTAATTTGGGGCTAATTTAAAACGTTTTACACATTAACAAATTAATTATGTTTTTACGAAGAGTGATCTGAATGGTATACACTCATATAAAATGAAGAATCTACTCATAATAGGATTCTATTAAAAGTGTTACACATGGTGCGGGTCACCCCTTCAATGTGTTTCGCCATGTTGAAATGACATGGTCTGCAGTGTTTCACTAAACCTCGAGAAGAAAATCCTCATGTTCATTGGCTGTCGTATGTAGATATGTTTGGCTATGCTTAGCACAGTGTTGTTTGGTGATGCAAAGAGCAAAAAGAATACAATGGAACATACTAATTATCGTGCTTTAGAAGCAGAGACAACAGGAGATTCAGTAGCTGTACAGCCGAAGAAGCTAAAAAGTCTGAAGAAGACAAAGTCCGGCAAAGGCAAAAAACTAGAGTAAACATCAGTACGGCACACAAGGTGGAAAGATTTGATGACGGAGAAAAACATGAGTAGTGATGCCAATGTTGCTTCTTTTTTCTTGGACAGGTAAGACATAAATCTTTTTAATAATTTTTTCCCCCCAATTTGGAATGCCCAATTCCCAATGTGCTCCAAGTCCTCGTGGTGGCGTAGTGACTCGCCTCAATCCAAAAACAAATTTCAGCTGCCTCTGCATCTGAGACCGTCAACCTGCGCATCTAATCACGTGGCTTTTTGAGCGCCTTACCGCAGAGATATAGAGCATGTGGAGGCTTCATGCATCCACCGCAGCATCCACGCACAATTCAATACGCGCCCCACCGAGAGCGAACCACATTATAGCGATCATGAGGAGGTCACCCTGTGTGACTCTACCCTCACTTTATTGGAATATAATTTTCCATGTACGTCTTTCTTCTTTGGAACACAGATTTTAGGCAAAAAGTGAATGGTGATGACTATGGTTAACACTCTGCCTTTCTCCTTATGTGTTCGAAGTTAAATGGATTAAGAACAACAATTGTAATTATAGTGAGTAACTGATGGTGTAATTTTCATTTTTGGGTGAACCATCCCTTTAATAAAATTATGTTGTCTCAAGCCTTGGCGTAGCAGATAGCCCAAAAATTTACTGAAAATGTCATGATTATGGGGTGGATTGGTATACATGAAGTGAATCCCCATTGATTGTAATCTGTTGTGTTTTCTCTGAAACCAGCACCCTAAAGCTACAGTACACACCACCTCCACATTCATGCCTTATTAAAAGTTGTCTCTTATGACTCTAAAATATTCAACATATTCGCCACAAATTAAAAAGTCATGCATTCTCAAGTGCAAACGTAAGGCAGTATGCAACATCTTCAGGCATTTAAGTGTCAGCATTCTAAATTTTAAAACGTTGCAGTAAAGCTTAAAAAATAGATACAAAAATAGGCCTACTACTTTTGGCATATTCTTAAAAGACACTTCAGACACTCCAAATCCAAGTTGGCAGTTCCATTAAACAATAAATCAAGATCAAAGCACAGAAAACAAGCACACTACCCAAGTCCACATCCTGCGTCCTAAATCAGATGACCATGTTCTGTTATTATTAAAAGTGCCGTTGCATCTTCAAAGAGAAACAAATCGTGCTGTTTCAGTAAGCAGACTACACAATTCCTCCATTACAACCTACTGAGCAAAGATAAATGATGCCCAACCCTATAACATCAAATTATGAGGCTTAAACAGCAACTGACTCAACCACTTCTAAATTGAAAGATTTAAAGAGTATTGCAGATTTGATACCCAGTGTGAGCTAAATCTTTATTTAGAGATGTGGATGGACCGGACTCTGGGCTGTATATCACACTGTATTTCTCAAGACAGATTCATGCAGCAAGGGCTGTCGTTAAAGGGATAGTTCACCCAAAAATTAATATTCTGTTATCATTTACTGACCTTAATGTTGTTCCAAAACAATAAAAAATAAACCCCTCTGCCAGAGATTTTAAATGGAATACAAAAGCCGTATGGACTACAAAACTATTGTAATTTACATCACTGCCACCATGACCAAATGTCATTGACATCAATTGCGTCACAATATTTGAATTGAGAGCTAAAACTTCTATTTTTTTTTCTTATTTTTTTTTATCCCCTTTTCTCCCAATTTGGAATGCCCAATTCCCACTACTCTTAGGTCCTCGTGGTGGTGCAGTTACTCACCTCAATCCGGTTGACGGAGGACAAGTCTCAGTTGCCTCCCCTTCTGAGATAGACAATCCATGCATTTTATAATGTGGCTCGCTGTGCATGACACCACGGTGACTCACAGCATGTGGAGGCTCATGCTACACTCTGCGATACACGCACAACTTACCATGCATCCCATTGAGAGCAAGAACCCCCAATCGCGACCACGAGGAGGTTACCCCATGTGATTCTACCCTCCCTAGCAACCGGGCCAATTTGATTGCTTAGGAGACCTGGCCGGAGTCACTAAGCACACCCTGGATTAGAACTCGTGACTCCAGGGGTGGTAATCAGCGTCAATACTCGCTGAGCTGTCAAGTTTTGCTCAAGCGGAACACCAGGTACGGCTCTGCTTTATAGACATTGCTTCTGTATTTAATTATTTTGCATTTTTGTATTATAATACTCTGCGATCTACATCACCTTAATCTGGTGGAATGTTTGGAGTTTCTGAAGTGCTGCTCTCCCATGTCATCATTAGCATTTCAAAAGATCTCAAGTTGTGTTAAATGAAATCAGATGACTATTCAACAACGAAAATTTGTGTCAACAATTTCTTATTGTCGACGTTGGCGATGTCTTCTAATCGTTTCAGCCCTAGTTCAATATTACATATAATGTAAATAATATTACATTATCCCAGCTTTCATGTCATTACCAAAGGGATGACACCTCACTTAGCCTAACTACACTACAGCTATGTGATGTAAACGATACGATAAACGGGTTTCTGGCATTGTATGTTGAAATGCTAAACACATACACAGACTTAGTATCTGAGAATAGCAATGCCACTTCACCCAATAATTGCCTACTATGCAGTTAGGAACATGTTAATGGAGAGAGAGGCAGTCATTGAAAAAGAACATACAAAGTGGGTAAAATGTAAATCAGCACAGGCAGATGCACGGTATATCAGTGTATCATTCGCGGTATATCAGTTGTGGCCTAATGTAGCTCATCTGGTTTAGGCTAAAGAGCCCACAAGTATCTGAGTAGAAGTGTTACAGAGAAGACTTGAAACTGGGCCATACACCTATCGCAAGCGTGTTGGGTATCTCTGTTTGCTTTACTTGCACAGATGTAAAGGGCCAAAACTAACATTTCTGAGTCAGGGTAAAGGATTGGATTTCAGCATAGTAAAATGTGTTAAATGGAACTGAGAGTAGTGGTAGAGTACAGTTTTATTTACAAATATTTTTATTAAAATATTTTCAACACTGTAAATATTTCCCTTGTAATTCAAGTTTGAATTTTTTTTTTTTTCAGTTTTCAGTTAATTTTTTAATTTTATTACTCTTTTTACTGTGAATAAATCATTATTCCTGAGTGACCATGAAAGTAATCATTGCTTGTATTGATTTGTCTACTTTTAATTAAATGTATTTTGGGACATTCTAGGATGTAAGGTCACAGAGAAAATCAGGCAAACATGCAAGGGGATCAGGGATGGACAGATGTAACACTGTGTTTCAACTGTACCCACTACCATAAGCAACATGGTTGCCAATAGTCCTAGAATTTAGTTAGCTTTTATTCAGTCAGAAAGCTTAGATAAGTAAGCAAAACAAATTAATGAAGATTGATGGATGGACAGAATTATGCAATTTAATTGATTTTGTAAAGTACATTTTGTCCAAAAAAATGATTGTAAATTTGTATTTTTGTTTGTTTGCATGAGTGTGCAATATGCATGTCACAGGATGACAGGAAGAGAGTATTTCCAGTGTTAGGGGTACAACAGTTTTGACCCAGACCAGATATGGAGAAAGAAGTCCAGGAGTCGAGAAGTTCAAATAAAGAATCACCAATTTACTATACTGCAGTGAAATTGGTAGAGCCAGTGGCAAAGTCTCACGAGGAGAACGAAAGCCAACTCGTACCTTACACAAAATCTTACATCAATTATACCATTTGCAAGGACGTACATTCCATTATTTTACTCCTGATTGGCTAAAAGACCATAAAGTCACAACATATAGACAGCTATATCATTAATCAGCGCACTTGTCGTCCGAGCCCGAGATTTACATCTGAAGTGACCTCGCAGATGGTCGCGGGGCGTCTTCGAGTCGGCCTGGTGTGCATCCCTGGGTTCAAAACCTGGGTAGAAATTCAAACGCACACACAAAACACTGACGAACGACAGTTCTTCTCTGGGCACAAGAGAGCCAGAGCACCACGTTATCAGGCCATTTAAACCAAAACAGAGAGATAAAATATTCACTCCTCGGGCAGAGGAGAGGGGTAGAAATAACATACATTTCTTCCCTAAAGAAGTAATAAGAGAAAATCACACTTCTACTATTCAGGTATTATTACATAGGACTTTAAACCATATAATTAGTCATGGAAAGGTAACAATCAAACACAGAATACATCTTGAACCTATGTTTAACGCATTCTCCCTGCCCCCCGAAGATACTGGAGCCTCACAGATAAGCTTATCCCCAAAAGACCTTCAGCCTACGTGCAGGACAGAGAGAAAGTCTCTGGAATGTTCCTAAAAGAGACTAGTTAGCATTCAACACACATATGATTCAAAGTATATTTCAGTTATGCATAAGAAAATAGAATTGATTATGTGATCATGCATATAGTTAATTCATCACTTTATTAAAGATGTTAAGCAACAGAATACAGATAGATATTGATATAAAAGGATATATATATATATATATATATGTATTGATATATCTGAAGAGACAAGGGATTTTGACCCTCACCCTTCACCAGTATGGATGTGCACGGATAATCTTCATTCGGTTAACCACTCGACGCGCCACAATAAGAATCCCAAAATCACTATTCGGTTATTCTACATGTGGAATACGAGATCTTCAATCTGACAAATTCGGACAAACCGTCAGGTTTTGGGTAAGGTTTTTCAAGTATAGGGCGAATTAGGGCCTGTTCAAACATGGTTTTCTGTGCGTCTGCACTATTTTTCTAAATACCGTTAATACACGCTGGACGGACGTCTTTGACTGTTGCTCTGAATCATGCAGTTTTTTCTTTCAGCATCTCACAGAGGATCATCACATTTTTAGACACCATGTTAAAGGGATAGTTTACCCAAAAATTAAAATTCTCTCATCATTTACTCACCCTCATGCCAACCCAGATGTGTACGACTTTCTACTGCAGAACACAAACTAAGATTTTTAAAAGAATATCTAAGCTCTGTAATTCCATACAATGCAAATGAATGGTGATCAGACCTTTGTAGCTCCAAAAATTACATAATTACTCTATATCTATTCAGATGTGAAAGTGAAACTAAACAGGCACCACATGTGACTTTCAAATGTAAAAAAGTAAAAAAGTGGAAATTGAGTTCAATTGTATTTGGAAAATTGAGTTCAAGGTGTATCACCTACACCTGTCTTATCACTTCTGAAAACATGGATTTAACCACTGCAGTCATATGGATTACTTTTATGTTTCCTTTATTTTTGGAGCTAGAAAGTTCTGATCACCATTCACTTGCAATGTATGGACCTACAGAGCTTAGATACTCTTCTAAAAACCTTAATTTGTGTTCTGCAGAACAAAGAATGTCATACACATCTGGGATGGCATGAGGGTGAGTAAAAAATAAAATTATAATTTTTGGGTGAACTATCCCTTAGTATATATGAATATATGAAAAAATAACTTTCATATAATAAAAACATAACACAAAACACCTGCATTGTTTCAATCATAGCGCTGCTTTCTGGAGAAGTTCAGGTTGACTTCATGTGACTTTTATGCCATTAAACATGATTTCAGGTTGGATTTCCTTGGTCAGGTTTTCACCAAGGAAAGTTTCAGCACTTTATAAACAGTAAGACAGTGTTTTTCTAAGTGTTAGAATTTGTGACAATTCATTATTTAATAACTGTAATATAAGATTTTGGTCATGCAGTCCACCCCTGATACATCCCTATATGTTTATTCAGTTGTAATAGGAGTCACACATACTGCCCTCTGTTTCAACAACTGCGCAGCATTGTACATCCCAGGTGGACATGCTTCCTTTCAGGTAAAAATCCAGCAATGAAAACACCTTCCATACAGCACCGGACAGGCCAGCGCTCCAATCACCCAGCATATGGTTTTCTTTTAGGTATCAATTGCACACCTTATAGACATTACAAGCCCTGGAGGGGTTACCTGATGCAGAAACCTAACAGCCATCCTGTGTAACGTTTCTCAAGTCGAGCAGTTGAAACGAGCTGTGCTGGTCGACTCTCCACATTCTTTTCATTTGCAGAGTAATCCCATTAAAACAAAAACAACAACATGCACAAGATGAAGGATAAGAAGGTAGCAAATTACACCTGTGTTCTTCCCACAATGCTTTGCATAGAAAAAAAACAGAGCTGCACAGGGACAAATAAGAACACAGGGTTCTACCTATACTCCATGGCTCCAGCCAATCAGGTCAGAGCTCTCCGCAGTGAGCTGAAAGGTAATATGAAAAAGACAAGAGAGTCTCTTACTAGCAGTAGACAAGCCCCCTTCCAGGCTACGACACAGCTCAGCACTGAGTTTTCTTTAGGGACAGGGCATTCAAAAGATATCTAGATATTTCCAAATGATTGAATAAACACCCACTTGGAATTCTAGAGCTGTCACTAAATAAAAGTCACCTTAAAACCAAAGCATGTCTAATGCCTCAAGGCCGCAAGCCAGCATGGATGGAGGGTGGGGTTGGGAAAGGCACAGCCATTTTTAAAAGCAAAAGAATGTTATTGACTTTTCATATCTTGTGGTATGCATTATTCTGGTGATATTTGCTCTCTGCTAAAGTGCTGACTGGTCACAAAACTTTATATTTCCATATTTATATTTGAAAAGGTTTGTAAAAAGTATGAGCACCAAAGCAATTTCATGTTCCTAATACTGAAGTGAGTTTAGGGACAGTAAAGATGTAAAAGTAGATAAAGCTAGGGCTGGGTATTCAGGGTTTTTCCTGTGTCAAAAATGGCCTTCGATGGTGACTGACGTATATGATCATCCACGCACTAAAAGTAGCTAATTGTGTTTAAAGTCTGGAAATCCAAGACATGTCAACAAATTATGGACAAAGTTTTCCTCCTGCATACATGTCCTGTTTGAATGATGTTTGATATTAGGAAACAAACCAGCCTTGTTTGCCTTCAGATATTCCTAAAGATAAATTAGATAAATAGACGAGTTCTAAAGAGCCCGATGAAAGGAAAACAGTATCTGTCATGGAGTAGGAAACCAAGAGTCCCAAGTTAGTGTTCTTTTCATAGGAATATTCAGAATGTTGGAATGGAATGAATGGAACTAGTCTAGCTGAATTTTTTCTTTATTATTTTATTTTACTTATAAACTGTATGATTATTTAGCTGAAAATTATAAGTAGCCTAAACACATTTAGAAACTTGAACAACAACTGCCACAGTTATAATAAAAACAACTTCTACAAAGTTTTTAACAAAATACCAGTTACTGTTTCTTCTGTCTAATCGTGATACATTTTAGGGGGATGTGTTTTTGAAAAACCTTTATTTTGCCACTTGTCAATGTAATCCAGCAGAGTGGATTCCTTGCACGAGTGGTTCGGTGATGTATGTCTCACCAGGATTTAGTCACACTGCACAAATGCAAATCTTAGATGAGAAGCATGTTTAGTGCATATAAAGTGCCGAACAGCAGATGAATATCATTAATTTTGTTTCGGCCTGTGGCTGCCCAAATATTTTCAATGCAGAAAAAGATTACATTTAAATATTTATACACATACACAGAATGTATGTATGTATGTATGTATGTATGTATGTATGTATGTGTGTATATATATATATATATATATATATATATATATATATATATATATATATATATATAGCTCTGGAAAAAATTAAGAGACCACTGCAAAATGATCAGTTTCTCTGGATTTACTATTTATAGGTAAGTGTTTGAGTAAAATGAATATTGTCATTTAGAGCATTTCTTTGCTGAAAATGACAACTATGCAGTGTTTTCAGACAAAAATAATGCAAAGAAAACAAGTTTGTATTCATTTTTAAACAAAGCACCCCAGATCATCACCAATCCTCCACAGTGGGTGCAAGACACTGTGGCTTGAAGGCCTCTCCAGGTCTCCGTCTAACCATTAGATGCCCAGGTGAAGGAACAGTGATGATCTGGGCATGGTTCATCAAGGCTGGAATCGGGCAATTTGTCTTTGTGAAGGATGCATGAATCAAGCCAAGTTATCCTTGAAGAAAACTTGCTTCCTTCTTCTCTGACAATGTTCCCCACCTCTGAGGATAGTTTTTTCCAGCAGGACAATGCTCCATGTCACACAGCCAGGTCAATCGAGGTGTGGATGGAGGAACACTGGATCCAGACCCTGTTATGGGCAGCCCAATCTCCAGACTTGAACCCCATCGAAAGCCTCTGGAATGTGATCAAGAGTAAGATGGATGGCCACAAGCCATCAAAGCCGAGCTGCCTGAATTTTTGTGCCAGGAGTGGCATAAATCACCCAACAGCAATGTGAAAGACTGGTAGAGAGCATGCCAACATTGTTGTTTTTTCTAACTTAAAAGAACAAAAAAAGGATTAAAAAAAAAAAAAGAGACATTATTTAATGACACATGGATTGTGGGGTTCTCTTCTTTGGACAAATATTACACTTAACCAGTTAAACCAAACTTTTTTTCTCAACACGCAGTGAAAGGATCTCAGTACTGAACATTTTCCCTAGTGAACGAAATCTGGATATTCATCATCAAGTGACATTTTTGATCACATAGCAATCAATTTAGTTGTATATGTGAGTGCTTTACTAACATTGATCTTGGGATTTAAGAATCAATATCAGTATTGTTCAAATAAACATTGCGACGTATATGAATATCTTTATTTTTACCCACCCTAAACTACCAAAAACAGCTATTAGGCTAAACAAGGTCAAATAACAATTAAATGAACAATGTCTTATGCTTAAAGTTTGAATTAACGCTGTATTCCACAGCCATATACAAAAGCACCAGGAGGAAGATCAATTAACAATGTTCCTTCCCACACAAGTGGAGATCTTCATATTATTTATAACATACATACAAGCAGAATACATTTCCAGTTCTCAAACTCCTGAGGGTCTCTCCACTATGAGAGCTTCATTGTTTCAGAGAGCGTTTATGGAGGAACAATGCGTGGCTTTCACTGAGAGCATCTTGATGCACTGGTAAACAACTCTTTTATTCACCCCCCATCCCACATTCTCTTATGCCTCACTCCTCACCCTCTTCCTGCCATCTGAGGGTCACATCTCTGACTCACTCTCATTGGTAAATAACTGCATTTTATTTATTTTTTTAAAAAGACAATTACAAAGCCTCCAGTATGTTGAATTGAGGAGGAAATAATTTATTTTTAATCTATCAAAATAAGTTCAGATGCCATGTTTAATAGTGCTGGCTGCATGAATTTGATATGTAATATGATGATATTCAGCCAGCTGTTCAAACAAGTGCCAAATAGGTTTTAGTTTCAATATATCATATATATACACTCACCTAAAGGATTATTAGGAACACCATACTAATACTGTGTTTGACCCCCTTTCGCCTTCAGAACTGCCTTAATTCTACATGGCATTGATTCAACAAGGTGCTGAAAGCATTCTTTAGAAATGTTGGCCCATATTGATAGGATAGCATCTTGCAGTTGATGGAGATTTGTGGGATGCACGAAGCTCCCGTTCCACCACATCCCAAAGATGCTCTATTGGGTTGAGATCTGGTGACTGTGGGGGCCATTTTAGTACAGTGAACTCATTGTCATGTTCAAGAAACCAATTTGAAATGATTCCAGCTTTGTGACATGGTGCATTATCCTGCTGGAAGTAGCCATCAGAGGATGGGTAGATGGTGGCCATAAAGGGATGGACATGGTCAGAAACAATGCTCAGGAAGGCTGTGGCATTTAAACGATGCCCAATTGGCACTAAGGGGCCTAAAGTGTGCCAAGAAAACATCCCCCACACCATTACACCACCACCACCAGTGGTAAGCTCATTCTGTTTACGCCAAATTCTGACTATACCATCTGAATGTCTCAACAGAAATCGAGACTCATCAGACCAGGCAACATTTTTCCAGTCTTCAACTGTCCAATTTTGGTGAGCTCTTGCAAATTGTAGCCTCTTTTTCCTATTTGTAGTGGAGATGAGTGGTACCCGGTGGGGTCTTCTGCTGTTGTAGCCCATCAGCCTCAAGGTTGTGCGTGTTGTGGCTTCACAAATGCTTTGCTGCATACCTCGGTTGTAACGAGTGGTTATTTCAGGCAAAGTTGCTCTTCTATCAGCTTGAATCAGTCAGCCCATTCTCCTCTGACCTCTAGCATCAACAAGGCATTTTCAGCCCACAGGACTGCCGCATACTGGATGTTTTTCCCTTTTCACACCATTCTTTGTAAACCCTAGAAATGGTTGTGCGTGAAAATCCCAGTAACTGAGCAGATTGTGAAATACTCAGACCGGCCCGTCTGGCACCAACAACCATGCCACGCTCAAAATTGCTTAAATCACCTTTCTTTCCCATTCTGACATTCAGTTTGGAGTTCAGGAGATTGTCTTGACCAGGACCACACCCCTAAATGCATTGAAGCAACTGCCATGTGATTGGTTGATTAGATAATTGCATTAATGAGAAATTGAACAGGTGTTCCTAATAATCCTTTAGGTGAGTGTATATATTATATGATATTTTGAATATGCCGATATTCAGATTTTTTTAATTATCTGCATCGGCCAATACATTTTCCCATTTGACCAATTTGTTCCAAGAGGGCACCGAGAATCGCCTGCTTGCATGTGAAGGCGCATATTTCTAAATTAAAAGCACTTCATTTACATGTCTGAGATATTTAAACAACGAATCACAGTTTGTTTTGTTATGTGCCATCTTGTTATTAAAAAAATATACAGGTGTGCAACACAGTCTCATTTAAATGGTCTGCGTATCAGAGCTCCGACAGACACTTAATGTTAAAGCTAAAGTATGTAACTTTTTCTGTGCTAAAATACTTTCTCATATCCCAGCTTAATATGCAAAGACGACTATAAGCCATTCATAGGTTAATTTCTCATCAGGGGATGTAGATCGCAAATCACGATGGAATTATAATGCAATAAAACAAAATAAGTAAATACAGAAGCCCTCTCGTTGTGCAATAAACAGAGCCGGAGCTCTTTAAAGGAAACACCCCGATGTTACATTATTAATGCAGTTATTTTTTAGCTTTATTAATGTTCAAATAAAACGGAAGCAGATCATGTAAATAACTACATACTCTGCAACTGGCATTTCTCTGTGCGTCCAGCACCTCTTCTAAGAGTTGCACAAAGTGTCCTGATCTAAGGGGGAGAGACTGTATATGCACCCAGCTGATGAATACTCTGTCACGAGTCTATAATGCAGATAGATTTTAACGTGATGACTCGTGACTTATTGAATCATAATATATGTGTCACTGTGCATTTCTTAACATAAAGAAAATTTGCAATATGCAGCTTTATTAATAAGAGAACGTTTGTTTTTGGGGGGTTAAAGATGGATTGAAATGAACAGAAAGGTGAGAGAGTCTTCGCCCCATTATACACTGCAACAAAATAAGTTTTTGGTTTGTTTTTGTTTTGGCTTGTTTTCCAATATAGATATCTAAAACTCCTTTAAAACAATGTACATTTACTTTAGGAAATATACTGCAGAAGAAGAAAAAATTGTTATCTGAGAATGTTGAATATTAAAAATACAAATATTTTAAAATATCTAAAAATCCTTTTAAAAAGATGCATTCACCTGAGAAGCAGCATATAAGATATTTAGACTTGCTTTTAAAGAATGTATTTTGAATATAAGTATATTTTGTCTTTACTGTACTACGCAGAAGTATAGCCAAGTGAAAAAGTACACTTGTATACAAAAAACATTATATTTAATATACATCACTTAAAGCAAGTCTAAATATCTTATATGTTGCTTTTCAAGTAAATGTATCTTGTTTTAAGGATTTTTAGACAATGTTAAATGGAAAACAAGACAAAAACACTTGATAACAATAGGTTATTTTGCATTGAATTTCTTAACTAAATTAAACTTAATAAAAAATGTTTTCCCTTTAATTAAGTGAATGTCATTTAGAGGTAATTTAAAAAGATGATTTTGTCCTCTTTATTGTTAGTAAGCATGTTTAATACAACCTTTTTAGTCGGGGCACCAGCTGAATAATCGGTTAAAAGCTAATGAATAATCTTGCAATAATTGGCAAATAATCGTTCTAATAATCATTCGATTAATCAATTATCAAAATAATCGTTAGTTGCAGCCCAAATGCGGATACCTTGTTTAAACAAGAGTAAATCGGAGGTGAGCTTCCCTCCCTCCAGGACATATACACCAGGCGATGTGTGAAAAAAGCTCGGAGGATCATCAGAGACTCCAGCCACACGAGTCATGGGCTGCTCTCACTGCTACCATCAGGCAGGCGGTATCGCAGCATCAGGACCCGCACCAGCCGACTACATGACAGCTTCTTCCCCGAAGCAATCAGACTGTTGAACACTTGATCTATCAGCATCAAGCACTGCACTTTATTAATCTATATTCTCACACTGGACTGTCAACATATTCTCCTCAATATACTACTTCATATATATATATATATATATATATATATATATATATATATACATATACTCCTTACTTATTGTATTGTATATTGTGTATTCTATATTGTGTGTATTGTTTACTGTACATTGTATATAATTATTGTGTTGTGTAAGTATGTGTACATGATATGTAAATTGTGTTGTGCAAGTATGTTGTTTACTGTAATTGGTATATGTCTCGTCACTGTCATGACTGCTATGTTGCTCGGAACTGCACACAAGAATTTCACCTACTGTTGCACTTGTGTACATGGTAGTATGACAATAAAGTGATTTGAATTGATTTGATTTGAAACACGAACCTCATGAAAATCCATTGCTTTCTTCCACTCGAGCGCTCATATAATATCTTCTCTGAAGCATCTATAAGCTAGGATAAAAACTCAGTTCCTCTAAATTTACAAATGCTGCATGACAGACAGTCCGTGACAATGAAATCAGGTGATCCAGGCCATGTAAACTGTCAGGAGATTGCTGCTTGCTGGATACGCATGAAAGCAACTTCAAAGTAAATGCGCTTCATGTACACTATAAGTAAATATCATATTCATTGCATGCTGTATGTACAGGACAATTGGTTTGATTGGTCTTTTGTGGGAAAATGTAATTGCTAATGCTCACATGCCATCCATGTTTGCCAGACGACTGTGTGCACTATTGTTTATCTCCTACCTAATATATTAACAATTTTTTTATGTACAAATTACTAAAATTGTATGACTAAACAGAAACCAGAAGCAAATGCTATCAACCATTTAAAACACACTTTATTTATCTTTTACAAATGTACTTTTTGTGCGAAATTGAGTAAATTTAGTGCAAAATACGATTTAATTATTATTTTATGTTAAATGTATATGTTATTTACTATATTAAATTGTATGGTATATCAGCATTATATAAGGCACCCAGCTCTCTGGATATCATATTGGTTGACCACAATCTGCAGGTGGGATATCGTGGTAGTTTTGCTTAGTTTTCATTTGCTTTTGCATTAATTATTTTATTTCAGTTATTGAATTTTTTTAAATGAATACTATCATCTTAGTTTTAGCATACAATAATAACCTTGGCATTTGAATTAAGCATAAAATTAGGACAGCTTAGCTAGTATTTTTGTCACACTGACAAAGAACACAATTAAATGACGAAGAAAATAATGAATTGTTCTTCAATTATTAAAAGGAGAAAATAATTATTTGTCATTGTACATAATTGCTGGATAGTTGCCTTCCAATGTCCATAATGTTCGATCACCCCTCTTTTAAGTAATCTCACTGAGAAACAGCCTTCACTAATGAAATGTGCTCTCAGGGGAAATCAAAATTGTTACACAACAATATTGCCATTCTCAAAAACAAATCTGCCCTCCAGCTAAAAGAAGCAACTTTTTTATTGCCAATTAATTGCAGAAACCAGACAACAAACCGATATAGTCTGCTTCAGACTGAAACTACCATACATTTTATTAAATTAATTATTTAAAAACATAACACTGTTCACACCCAAAACTGACGAACCCCTTATGGGGGAGAAAACTTTCTACAACAAGGTTATGAAACTTAAATCAAAGGCAATTTGACCTGGAATGAAGCAACAGAATGTTTGAAGCACCAAAAACACATGACTCATGTCAAATATGATGGAAGAGAAGAGATATTTGTTCCCAGAATCCTCACAACCAAACTGATGATTATGTTTGGACAGCTGTACTATACAAACTAGTGAATACCCTCTGAAGTTGTCCTCTGTGCACAGGGTCAGCGATATTTGGGGTGTGGTACAGTACAAAAATGAAAAAAGCAATGCACCAGCGGAAGCTAACTTTAAACTGTCCTCTTCCTGTATGTTCCCAGATCAGGCAAATCGTATTCCTTATTGCCAAAGAGGAAAAAACTATGTTGGGAAATGTCAGAAGATTTTTTCTAACAAGCAACTGATGAGAAGACAGGAACACACAATACATACTGATGTCGGAAGATATTGACGTCACAGTTTATCCTACTAAGATCAAACAGTTTGCATGAACTGGACAACAGTTAAATGTACAAGTATACAGGAAGTGCTCCCTGGCAAGAGGGGAGAAGGCCAAAAATACCCAGCAAAGGGGTTAAAATAGTTTCATGTCATTTACAACTGTTAATCTGGCCTCAACATTCTCTATTTAGATAGAAAATAAAACTACTTCTAAATGGTTAAAATTGTAATAAAATGAATTTTATAAAATTTTATAAAACATTTATAAAAACCAGGACAAAGTTCCTGACCCGTGATGTAAGGGTCAATTTTTGTGTCCTTCTACTCTGTTTTCCAGTTGTTTTTCTATGCAAACATGCACAAGACTGGCATCTATGACTGTTGCGCTGCTTCTCACTGTTTGTTGTTCCAGTATCTTGCGCAGGAGCGCCACGATTTAAAAGCCATGTCAGGTTTCAAAGAATGTCACCTTTTAAAAGCACAGCTCAAGACACCTGTACTCTGTTTTATTTGTTGTGTTGTGTCTAGCATAAAAGAATCAGCGGTCAATGATGCTTAACTTGTACTGAACTCTTCAATTTAATGCTTAACTTCAATTTTTCCATAAGCGCAACAACATGTTTGGTCTTAACGGCCCCTAACTGTGTTATAAAAGAGAATGCCTAAAAATGTCAATTTAATTTTGAATTGAGAATGCAGAATTGTAATTGAGGAAGTATAATTCAAATGTATTTTAAAAATATATTAAATTGTATAATTTAAATTGTATATTAATTTGCATTTCATATAATATAATATTATATTCAAATTAAATTCAAAGAAATTCATGTAACTGACAACATCTCTTAAAAGCCAGATCTGCACGAGCCCCCAAAATGCCTTTATTACAGAATCTATGTTCACATACTAGCTTATCTTCATGTAGAAACAATTTATACTGTAGCTCCTGCTATCTGGCAAAAAGGTGTGCAGGTTTACTGCACACCTCTCACAGTGCATTAGGTGAGATAGCAATTTCAGCATCAAAACAAAAATTAACACATAATAGCTGATGAAATAGTTTAATCCTTTAGAAGTGAATGTGAGAAACAGGTGTAACTAGTATAATCAGAACAGCAGCACAGTCTGTGCCAAAGGAATGTAAACCGAATGCCCTTGTGCCTGGTACAAAGCATTTGTAATAAACCAGCTGTGATAAGGCACACACTGATGATTTATGTGCAGGCTAATTCAGCCGGAAAACTTTTCCTATGTCTCTTGAAAACACTGCACACAAAAATAAATAAATAAATAAATAAATACACTGGATGTTATGTTTTTCCTCATTCAGGATTTGCACATATATTATCAAAGGAAATAATACGATCAGAATACATAGATTACTAATTAAAACGTGTATGATTGTAGCAGAAAACCAAAGCCAAGCAGCCACAGGGGAGATTAAAGGCAACTGGACAGAATTAAAAGCATTCCAGTGGATTATGGCTAATTCAAGAATGGTGCTCCATGTGTTTGTTTATGGGAGACCATAAGGCGCCTCGCCTTACTAGACTACTGCATCAACAGTAAAAATATGAAAACAATACAATTATGTATTATGACAAATTCTGAAAACACTCAAACTATTATAAAAGTATTTTATCCTTTAGTACACTTTACACTATATTTAAAAGGTAAAATGTGTAACTTCTGCATCACTAGTGACACCAAAATAGAACTGTAAACCATTTGTTTGCACAGCCTGACTGGGTAGACAGAACTTTGGCTCTACCATTTCTAATTAATAGAAGATGGAGGAAGAGTATGAAACCTGACTGAAAACGGTCATTAGATTTGCAATGCTGTTTGGTGCAGGAATTACACACCAAGGCTATGTTCAGACTGCAGGCAAATCAGATTTTTTTCTCAAATCAGATCTTTTCAGGCAGACTGTCCAGACCTTAATGGCAAGTGATCAAATTAGATTTGCGCATTCAGACATAACCAACCTATCTGCATGGGTTGCTTTAGTAATGACGTAGGCGTACCCACGTGACGATGCTTTCAAAACAGATGCGGGAAAAAATGGAGGTGCATCATCTCGATCCAAATAAGCTCCCTGTACAGTCGCGGTGCAGAACTCCTCCATCGCACAAGAAAAACTCAGCAACAGAGGAGACTGGTACATATTGTGATGTTCCGTGCTGGAGTCACAGATTTTTGACATCAACGTTGTGTGTCGCATTAAGAGTGATGCAAAAGACCATTTGAAATCCGAATTGAGAAGTCAGAGCGTCCGGGCTGAGACGGATCTGAAAAAATCTGATTTCAATTGCATTTTAAACCACCTCCCTATGTGGTTTGAATCAGATTTCAGGTGTGTTTTTTCTGGATACAATCTGGATATGCAAAATATCCGATTTTTAGTGCCAGTCTGAACAAGGCCCAAGTCAGACCAGGGGTATAAGAATGACCTGAAAAGTATGGGAGGTACACTAGGTACACATATGAATGAATGAGGACACTTTGCATTATTGTATTGGTAAACATGGCAATAAATTCAAAAAACTTTAGTTAAGTGTGTAATTTCTGTGCCACCTGCATCAACAAACAGAATTGTAAAACTTAGAATTGTTTTAAAACTGGCTTCAGATAAACTCCCCCTTTCTGCCATTAGTCAAAATACAGACAGCCCCATGCCAAATGTTGCCATGTTGGGCTGTTTGGGACATTCAAACAAACAGAGCAATATTCTGATAACACCAGTGTTTTCACTTTTCAAGGAAATCAACCTACGAATGGCTCACCAAGTTGTCTCTGCATATTTAGCTGGGATAGAATAAATAGTTTAACAATGACAAAATAACACACAGTACTTCACCTCACTCACATTACATAATCACTCACAGAAGTACTAATGACTTTCAATCAGTTCAGTAAGAGTGAGAATAAGAAGATTGGCTCTTCAGAAGCCATAAATCTGTGTGTGATTATATACAGTACAGCTCATCTTATCCTAACATCAGAATCAGGCCTCTTCTCTCCTAAATAATGAGGTCTGATAATCTGCAGCCCAAGCTGCTCTCCCACAGGGCCAAACCAGACAGAAAATATAGAGGCAAAATAAGGAGGTCACTGGGGTGAACGCAACACCTCCAAAATGAAGCCATAACACCATCCACTCGGATGAGGCAATAGAAGCAACATAGACAAATCTAATGAGCTACCTAGAGCATCAAAGGTGCCTTCTGTGTCAGCTTAACTGATGATGTCCAAAAACGCTGTCTAGGTAGGCAAATCACACCAAGCTCGAACCTGGTCACAGCACTAATAGAGAGCTTGAGGAATTGTTTTTGTATCAGTAAAAGTTTAATGAAGAGATATTTTCTGATGTGATGGTAGTTGAGTTGATATGAAATCATACAACTACTTCAAAGAGTGAGACATTATTGAAAACAGACTTCAGCAGTTCAAATACACTACCAGTCAAATGTTTGAACACACAACTGAATTTACATTTCTCGTGATATTTCGCACGAAAGGTTTACGTTAAAATCCTTGAAATTACTTTTGTATATGAATATAAATTTAACTTACAGAACTAAAATCTTTAATTTTATAAATTATATGCCTACTTCTTTTTAATGGAGAAGTTAAATCAGAAAATGAGCCAACAAGTGCCCAGAGTACATGGGAATTATACATTGTAAAAAAACAAACATAATTCCCACACTTCCAATTGTTATTTAATAGTTTTTAATACTTAACTTTAAGTATAAAATATTGAATATATAATAAGGATTGAGAAAGTGTGTGAAGAGGAGTATTAACAGCTAGTGTTGAATTAATTAGCTGTTGTTAAGAGTTCAGCTAGAGTAACCAAAAAGGTTTTTTGAGTGTTGGAAAATGGGCAAAAATATAAAAACACGTTCCAGTGAGGCACTTACAATGGAAGTGAAAGGGGCCAATTTTTGGAAGGTTTAAAGCCTGATATGTGAAGCTTAAAATTTTATAAAAATACATACATTTATTCTTCTGTTAAAACTCATATAGACTATTAATATGAGAGCTATAAAAATTATGAATTAAATTGTCGCTTACCGGGATTACAGGATTTATGGCGTTATGTCATCAAGGCAACAAATATTTCAAATTAGAAATAACTCTACACAGAACAGCTTAGTAAGTGATTTTATCACACTGAAATCATGTTAACGCATATTGTTTACGTCTAGTTGCTATCATTTTAAAATTGCAGGTATTTAATGTTTACGGATTGGCCCCATTCACTTCCATTGAAAATTATTTAACAATGGGTGCCTGGGCAGCTCAGCAAGTAAAGACGCTGACTACCATACCTGGAGTCGCAAGTTCGAATCCAAAGGGTCATGTTGGGTTAGCCTTCTGGTGGTCACTATAACATGGTTCTCCTTCTTGGTGGGGCACATGGGGAGTTGTGCGTTAATGCCTCATAGAATAGCATAAGTCTCCACATGCCCTAGGTAACGCGCTCAACAAGTCACGTGATAAAATGCGCGGATTGACGGTCTCAGAAGCGGAGGCAACTAAGATTCGTCCTCCGCCACCCGGATGTCATTAAACCACCACGAGGATTTGGGCGTTCCAAATTAAGGAGAAAATTAAAAAATGTAAAAAATAAAAATAAAGAAAATTATTTAACAACAACTGTGCCTGTGGTGTCACTCATTTTGGCTTATTTAAACATCCAATATCCTCACTACAGCACAAGAAGTGCCAGTGTCAAAACTCCAGTCCTGACTTTTCAGACCAAACAATGTCAACAATTTCAAACCAGATTTCAAAGTGAAAGCACTACAGAAATTCTCTTCAACGGGTATTTTGACGTAGGCGTCTGGAACATATTTTCGCAACATTAAAAACATACACAAATTGTTAAAACTGTGAATTGCTCAAGTAAAGTTGACATGAGAAAGCTACTTCAGTACTGTTTAACCTGAGGAAAACTCAACAGGTGACGATGCCCTTGGCTGAACCCAATCTCTGTTTAACAGCCTTAACACTGAAAATAAAAATGAACACATACCATTTCCAAACTTCGTATATATATTAAAGTGTATGGATATTTTCCAAACAAAACAAAACTATTTTAACGCACCCATCGAAGAAACTGTACATAACATTCCCCTCAGCAATACTTACAACATTCTCGCTTTTACTCGGATACCCAACTCTTCCTCCACCTTTCACGGGCATCTTGATCGCTCTCTGCTCAAAAAATACTTCAGATATGGAATAAGGGTGAATAATTCAGATATTGCCGTTGTCTTCAGCCTCTTTGCTTCACCATGGCGTAGAGCGAGTGCTATATTGTGAAATAGTTCCTGGTGGAGCGATCAGTGTTTGAATGCGCGAGGGCAGATCCTGGGAAATATTTTTGCTGCGAGCGACATTCAACCGAAGCCAACTGACTTCACGCTTGTACCAACTACGGAGATGGGGTGTTATGTTCTCGTTTTCAGCAGCTTGTTGTGTATAAGATCCATGTTTACTAACTAAAAAAACAAAATAATGTTCATTCAAGTCCAAGATATCATCATATGAAATCGCCATATTCGATTAGCTTAAAATAATCCTTTATCTATGTTTCTCAAATTTAGATTACTCCCCCACGATTCAAATGGATTCGTCCAAAGAGCAAACATTGATTTAACTGTTCCCTGTGAGTTACAGAATAACACACACAAAACCATGTTTACTGTCCAGGGTTGTGTCATTGTCACTAAGGAAAGCATTAGTCTGACAAAAAATTTAAATAAAAAAACTCAGGCATCCTGCAGGATTTTCATTTTATCTGCAGGATGTTTCAGAATGATGAAATCCTGCAGGACACATGGACAAACTGTGCAGGATATTCCTACAGGTTTTAGAATGGATTTGAAAAAACCCTCAGAGACATGCAGGAAGAGCCAGCACACTTCCTGCAGGATTTTGGCATTTCTACAGGACAACTGCAAACTATATTAAAAAAAAGAAAAACGTTTCTAAAAGGTTTAATCGATCCTGCAGCACACTTGCTTATTTCCTGCCTGAATAAAACAATATCCTACAGGATGCACAGGAGGACACACTGATATAATAACTGTAATAACATATATTAACTGACTGTCTTTTCAAACACCAAGACAATTTAAAAAAACAAAGAATTTGAGAAGAATTAGAAAGAATTTAAATTAAACAAATATTTGTACTATTTCTAAAACAAATATTGAAAATGGCATTTTATGTGTTATATTTTATGTGTTATATTTTATGTGGTATTTTATGTGTGCAGTGTGTGCTGTAGTGTTTATCCATAATGAAAACGATACATTTTATTAAGCATCAGACTATATACATAACCTGTTTATCTATTTATGTTGGTACATATGTGTTGACATCTGTTACGTCAGTTTAAAGGTGAACTCAGCGATTCCTGAGAAACACTGCTGATATTGGAGCTCAGCTGCCAAAACAAACATACCCCTCCCTTCAGTGCTCCTTTGGAAGCTCTGCCCTCGACTTATCATAATCCTTCTTTTTTAGTTTATATTCATCTGACCTTTTTCTCTTGGTCTGTTTCTCAGCCATTTGTCCACCTTGAAGTTTAGAATTTCACATCAGCCAGATTTGCCATCGCTCTTCTAATGAATTTCCCTCTCGCTCTGCCCCCATCCCCCATCCTGTGCATGTGCAAGAACCACACCCTGTTGCTGATTGGCTGGAGTAGTGTTGTGTGGATCCCACATAACGTTTTTGTCCCATTTATAGAGCCAGGGCTGTGTACAAATACTAGATATTTTTTCCCCAGCCCACCCACAGAACGGAGAGTTAGCAGACTGTCAGGAGATATTTGCAGACTGTTTGTTAAATATGTGAAGTAGAATATGTGAATGTGTAGTTTTGTCGAGTTAAAGCTCCTGTACTGAGTTAACAAAGGCTGACAACTTTACGTTTGAAATATCAAAACTAGTTTTAAGACTTGACGTTAGAAAGAAGCCTTGTATAATGTTAACAAAACATAATTTTTGTTTATGCATTTTCAATGGTCGTAACTGATGTTAAAATACGTTTAATAACTTCAGAAAGTAGTTTGGAGCAAATTTGGATATGAAAGAGTGCGATGATCTCCACCCTCCATTGTGTTCTGTTCCATTTCACTGTGCTCCAGATCGGTTTTTGAACGCCAACGTGTCTTGTGTGTACGTCTTGTTAAACGGTACATACTAGACTACAGAGCTTCACCTCTAGACTATTTTTGTGCACATCATTCTAACCTCTTATTCCCCTTTTTGTTGTGCTGTGTTGTAATGTCTAATGTTTTTAATAAGATGTTGGGCTTTCAGCCACACCACTATGGACAAGATGGCAGTTTGTGAATCTCATGGAAAAAAGGTGACATTATGAGGTGTATTATTGGCATGTCCAAAATTCCCTTGCATGCTTTCATCTTTAATTGAAATGTACTTGTTTTCCCCCAGACACAGTGGACAGTCATAAAGGAAATTAAGAAGGCAAATGAGGGGAAATGCATGGATGGATTATAATACATTTACCATTTGTTTTATGTGTTTTTTACAAGATTTTTGAAAAGTAAAAAACATTTAATACTAATCCTATATAAAGTTGATAATAGATTAGATGTTTGATTAGAATTATCTTCTAAACCAAAAACCTTTGTGTATATAAAACCTATCAGTGGTGTGCACAGACCTCAGCAGGGACAGGGGCAGAAGGATAAAAAATTTCACTGATTATCTATATCTATATATATATATATATATATTCACTTCATCCTGTCATCTTTGCAGCTTTCTCTCTGAACCCATCTTACATTTACATTTTTTACATTTATGCATTTGGCAGATGCTTTTATCCAAAGCGACTTACAGGGACAATCCCCCTGGAGCAACCTGGAGTTAAGTGCCTTGCTCAAGGACACAATGGTGGTGGCTGTGGGGATCAAACCAGCAACCTTCTGATTACCAGATTACCAGTTATGTACTTTAGACCACTACACCACCACCACTCACTTCTTCCACTTTATACAACTGACACTTTTAAAAGTACTTTCTCTTCATTTACTTGTTATTTTACTAAAATTCTGCCATTAAATACTAAGGAATGTCAGAAATGAGAGTTGTATGCGATGTTGGAAAACCAGTCGAGTTTTATTCGTTTGATGAATGTACACTACAATAAATAGAGTGAACTTTTTATCCGACCTGTTACACTTCTGAGGCAATGGCATTTCGATGTTCTGGGACAAATTCCAAACTGCATTCTTTTCTCGAATGCGCCCCTGCAGCACCTTTTCTGTGCATGCCACTGAAACCTATTGCCATCTAAAAACTAATATATTTTACACTGTTAGGATCTCATCTCGCACCATTGTTCTGATCTATTTTTCACAGTTGTCAGCAATATTGTCCTGTTTTAGGTGTTTTAATAACATGACAGACAATTCCTGCAGGATTTAAATTCCTGGGGGGAATTTATATTTCTTCAAAAGAATATAAATCCAAGTCAAATCTAAATTTAAAGCATGAATTAAAATAGGACACTTTGCAACATGCAGGAGCTACTGACCAAATCTAATGTTAGTGTTGAAAATATGCATAGTAGCCTATAGTAATACAGTATCTATGAGTCTAAATAAACTATGGTTCGTTTTCAAGTGCCTAAAACAACAGAACATAAAACAATGTAAACATTAATTTGTCCCATATATGAGCAACACACTGTCCAAGGCACAACCATGACCTCACTGGCCATACTCAGAGTTGCTTATTGTCAACAGACACCACCCAGTCAGTGCGTTTCTCCAACATGAACTCTGTCACAGAAGACCTTTGTTATGTACTAACCTCCTATCTTTCACATAACATGCAAAAGGGGTGGTGCTCCACCGTGGCTGTATTAGGTAACAGCATTACACATCTAAGTATTTGCATGAGTGATGATATCATGAAGTGTGCTCAGAGAAGAGTATCGTGTTTCACATGCATTAACATGAATCTTTTATGTCAAAATGTGTGGTCAAATATATAGTCCTGCTGTTTCATCAGCAGTATTTGTGTGTAGTTGTGTGTGGAGTGTGCTATGTTAAGTGATATTCTGGTGACTGACTATGCTGTAATCATGACAGGGAGTTGCTGAAGAAGTCTGATTCAATGACAGGCCTCTTTATCACAAGCAGCTTTACAGATCACAGCTGTCTCACAGAGAAGTGGCTACCAGGATTGTATGCCATTCAGAATTAAATTGAGAAGTCCTTTGCCAATTCCTGAATTTGAATGGAATTTGAATTGATGTACCAAACATTTCAATTTAAGAAGTACAATTAAAATGCTATGAATATACATATATAAAAAAACATACTGCTGTACTGTAATATAAATCTATACAGACGAATGGATGGATGGATTGATGGATGGATAATTGTTCATTATTGATTGTTAATTAGTCAATTTCATTATGCGGCATTTCCAAAACATTATATGATTTTAAACATTCATGTTTGACATGGCACCAATAGAAATTTATATACAAAAAATATTTTAACCTATTTTTAAAGGTGCAATATGTAAAATTTTTCATGTAATATTCACCTTTTTTTTTTTTGCCAATGTGTGAACGGCTTGTAACGCAACTTAAAAAATGAGCCCTTGCCGGACTTCCTAGGCTGCATATTAAAGCCTGTAGATTATAGCCTGATTTTCATGGGAAGGGAGGGGTTCGCTTTTGGCGGGAAAATCTAAAGGATGTGACGTTTATGCGGCTCCCGAGAGCCTTGCCTCAGACAGCAGTTTCTCTTCCGCATCAACAGCGACAACAGACAGTCTGCAATACTAGGTAACGTTATCTTTGAGATGGAATCCAGCAAACATCCGGCTCCCAACACAACACCGACTCCTACACAAACTCAGAGTAAGCAAAAAAATAAGAAATTATTTATCTACTGAATCCTGTCTGGCTAAGCGGGAACAGGATCGGGGTCGAGTGAAAACTAGAGTGAACATTGACAGAGTATTTGATTCTGGGAGGGACCTTCGTTTGTTTTTGGGGATCAAAACCTACCCTGAACTGGCATTCTTCTTATAGGACAAGTAAGTTCCATAAGGATTGATCTGTGTAATTTTAGCTAACTTGATCTTGTCTGCTAACTCTGACGAATTGCAAGCTACCTTGCTTTGTAACTTTCAAATAATTTCAACGATCTTCTCTTTATGCTAAAATTCAGGATAATGTCAATGTTAATCTGTAATTATTCAGCAAGGTAAACTACAATAACACATGAAATTAATGCTTGACAATGTTCAAGATAACGCAAAAATCTCCATTTATTATTGCAACAGAAAATATATACATTCTATTATTATAAAACAAAAGTGCATCGATATATCAAAAGGACAGTTGTGATGGAATCACATCAATACTGAATTGTGTCAACATATTTATAACATACAGTATATTTTATAAACAGCTACTGTCATCATCCACCAAATTTAGCTAACAGCTATTGATAAAGCTGGCTTGCTAGCTAAAGCCGACATAGGCTATCGTATAAATGCAGTCAATGTATCATGTAAAGAAAAGTGATTCATTCAAACTACAGTCTCACATAGTCAGACATATATCTACACTTTGTTTAAGCTCTGTTCCAGCACTAGAAAGTCAAATATAATATACAGTCTCAAGTTTGTAGTAAAACAATCAAAATTGTGTAATTTTATTATGCTATATAATTCAGCATGATGTCAGTGAATCACATTCAGCCTCTTTGTACGTTACGTCATCATTGTTTTGGTCGATGCTCGCTCGCTTCCCTATGGAGTGTGTGCACGAGCATGAGCAACAGGCAGCTGACTGCAGTTCACATAATAGCCACTGGTGTCAGTAATAATAAGGGTTTCTGAATCTTATATTCTGCACTTTTAAGATCTATTTCTTTATTTTTCAACGGACAGATGGACGGATAGGTAGATAAATAGATAGGTCTTGATGGACGATAGATAGATAGATGGATAGATGGATGGATGGATGGATGGATGGATGGATTCCTTGAATAGCAGTTCTGTAAATTCTTCTCCTATATTCCGATATCCTATGTGGCCAGTTCAGTTCATATTCCAACTCATGAACCAATTCTTACAGTAAATTCTGCATTTTCCCCAAACCCTCTTAGCTACACCAATATTTAAAATTTAAGTTAAGTTTAACATCTCTTTCAAACAGGCTCCCCTGAATTCACATTTAAAAAAGAAACCACTATTTTCACAAGTGGTAAATTTTCAAATATTTCAGCATATTTTCAATTGACTAAGTACAAAACACAAAATCACAAATTAACATGTTCACCACACCAAATAATTGTTTAATCTATATTGACCTTTCATTGATAGTAACTGCCTTTCATAATGCTATTAACATCAATCTTATCGTTTGGATCTGTTCTCCTTCAGTTTAATACATTTGAGAATCATTTCGTCCAGCTGATGGTTAATGGTTAATCAATGAATCATTTGGTATATCAAAAGCTTTTCAACTGGTTTGACTATTTATTGTGTTTTAAAATATCAACGTCTACAATATATCACATGTTTTGAACAGGCTAACCAAACAATGAATTTGTTACAATACTGCCAATTTATATCTTACGTAACCACTATAGTGTTCAGTATGTACCATATTATGCATTCAGAGTGTGTGTGTGTGTGTGTGTGTGTGTGAGCATTTGCATATGATCAACATAGAGCAGGACAGACTGCTAGAAAAAGGAACCAAACAATGAATTTGTATACTGTAAGCCAGTCAGATAGGTGGACATCATAGGAAGAAGGCAGAAACTGGTGAGCCCTGTGACATCTGGGCCATCAATTTTGACAATGTGATTCAGTAAACAAAGGCCACACTACTGTAAATAAAATTACAGGAGTGTGACAAATTTCTGAGCCTCTCTCATTTGTAAGTCACTTTGGTTACTATGAAAGCGTCTGCTAAATGATTAAAAGCAAATGTAATTATTCACCCCAATCTGAAAAGTTTAACCGTCAATTCATTCATACTGTAGTGAGTAAGGCACAGTATGGTACAGTAAATGACATTACAGTGTATATCACTGTACTTGTTACACAATTCTTACAGTATCATGTATTGATAACATACTGTACTCTGTACTGTCAGAATGACAAAGAACGTCAGTCCAGAGTCATAATGTCTCTTCATTGATCGCATCTTTTGATTACACATTGGGTTGATGTTACAGGCATTATGAATTACAGTAATGTCATTTTGGTCAGGCAATGTAAGTGTATTTCCTAATGTGACTTTACAACTGTAAAAAAAATATTTAACATCTTTAAGGTTCATTTGAAACATGTATCTTGCATTGTTTGCTACAGAATGAACAGAATGATAAAATTACTAAATTTAAAGATAATTTTGTTGTGTTTGGTTGATTAAACCAAATGTTCTCATTACACGTCACACTAATCTTGTGTTCTGAAACATCGATTTTATGAAAGGAAACATGTACAACCATGATGAATGAATGTTAGCAAGTTTTGTAAGAATGACTAGCTTGTTTACAAAGCTGTTTTGTACTGAGAATTTTGAAAATGTACCACTTGCATGTGAAAATAGTACCAAAACTGTAAATAAAAGCCCTGAGATGTGTGGAATTCTAGCGAGAATGCAGACGTGTACAGGGATATTTTGTGCTGCGCAGGTGCATCAAGTGTGAACTCAGCAGAGCATAAAAGCCTGTTTCTGTGGCCTGCATCAGGTCTGTCACTATACTGGCACTGAAAAGTATGGGCATGATAGCTGCTCTATCCCTCGGCACATCCGTGTTAGGTGTGATGAGAAGTGAGAAAAACTGAGGGTTTCAATATAATCTGGCATATGGACCCAATTAGCACTTATGAAAAAAGCATGCTAGAGAATTCGCATTAAATTACGTAAAAGCACTCTGAAGTGAAGAAGACACTCAGAATGAAGAACGGGGTCTAAAAAAGATCTAGTTGAGATCCAGTGAAACCTGCGGCCTAGAGGGCATGTTTTCAGACGTTTTGCACATGCTAATTAGAAAAGATTATCAGGGTGTTGAGTTCACGCACGGGAGTTGAAGTACAGATTCTGCAGTTGTCAGTGGTTTCTTTTAATACCTCATTTAATTTTAATCAGAAAGCGGACGTAGTTTTACTCACCATGAATGACATTTTTGACCATGGATCATATTTGTATCTGTTCAGATAACTCACAACATAATGTAGTGCAAAGGCAAAACATTGTAACAAACTTTGTCAAAATGAATATAAAACTGAAATGGCGTCTCTTAAATTATGACGTGTCCTTTCAGCACAGATGGTTTGGTTCAACTATGCTATAATTCAGAGAAAAGAGTGTGACAATTGCAGTAACTACAAAATCCAAACTCAAACCAAATAACTTTGAAGCTGTTTCAGTGTTAGCACAGTTTATTTGTTTTATATAAAGCAATTTAGGTCATTAAAGGCCCCATTAAATAAAAGTTTAAGTTTTGTGGCTTTTAGTCCATGTTTATTAGCTTTAAGGCCATCTACAGTACAGTATATGCTAACATACTCCTTAGAGTTGACTGCTGAAGTTTAGCTACTGGGCATATCCACGTCCTAAATTACAACTACTGTACCATCTGCCTCACACTAACTAGATAATTATGGTTCACAGATTTAATGTGAAAATTAAGGGCTATTTTAAAAAAGAGAAGAGCCCTTTAAAATGTCCCCAACATCCCATTAGGAAATACGTCAACACATGCTTGAAAACTGCACACATCTGCCATTTTTTTTGGTCTTTAAAAAAACAATTTCTTCCTCAGATATAGAGTTGAATAAAGCTCTGGTTCAAAACGATTGGTATTGCTGCTGAAATATGCATTTAGAAAATATGAATAGTGTGTGCCCTCTAGATTATGCTGCCTGAAGCTACACTTGAATGAATAATACATTTCAAAAGTGTGAGACCGGCTCAACGTGGACATAAATAACCAAGCGAATAAATGAATTAATAAGTCCAAATAAAGTACATCCATTTAGGTCAGTGTCCAGCTCCTCCTAAAAAACAAACCGGCTGGAACACACTGGATTTGTAAGATCCATACGTTATGTGTTTCTTTATATAGATATGATTAGGTTTAAGTTTAAGATACTTTCTGTACTTTAATATTAGGTTTAGCCTGGCAGTTATTTTGAATACAAGTTAAAAGGAAAGCTAAAAATTCTGCCTTTTTCCCGCTATACCTGGAAACAGGCTGATGAGAATTCTTTGTGTAGTACTACTTTTAAACACAAGAGGGCACTTTTCACATGACTGACTGAATATCATTCATTTGATGAACAAGTGGTGCACATCTACTAACTGTACTGTTTGTTACTGTATACATATATATATATATATATATATATATATATATATATATATATATATATATATCATTCTGTCATTATATACTCAGCCTCATGTTGTTGCAAATATGTTTGCTGGAGAAATTGGATATTTTAGCTTTGGCGGAGGGGGAGATTATTGGTGAATAAAGACTTCGACTTATTCCTCACAGAAAAACTTCTATAGTATTTTGACTTATTGTTCCACAAGAAAAAAAATCACAGTAAATGGGTTTGGAATGACATGAGGGTGAATAATTAATGACAACATTTAAATTTTTGGGTGAACTATTCCTTTAATTACCAAAGAGATGTGCCATCTCATTCTTATAGTACTATATTAATGTAAGGGATGATAAACAGCTCTTTGAAATCTGAACTTGCTCAGACCCCTTATGCATCTGTACCTGATCACAACAAAATATAAGTTCATACACAGCAAGACGCACCCAACATGCCTAGACAGGATGAAGGTCACCCTGACCATCTCCCTAATGTTTCTCCCTCTGGGTCAGCAAATAAATCAGAGCTAGGGATCGTCTGGATCCCAAATGCCAGTTTCAGTGAAAATCCAAATCAGCAGCTGAATTAAAGAGCCAGCCCAGTTATTGTGTCCAGTCAGAGATGATACAGGTACTACGATTGCTTCAGCTTCAGTGGTTTAATGTGATATAAAATTTATGAGGCATGACTTTTTACATGCATTATGTATGAAAATAAACATTGTGCTGTGTGCCCTATTGGTGTAATGGGATAAACAAGACATGAAATATAAACAGACAAAAAGTGCAGTTATGTAGTTGCCCTCATTTGCATTGTAAATGCCCTAAAAATCATCTAAAAGATACATTGTAATTTCTGTATGGAGCCTCTTAGAGGACAGAAATGTATTATCTGAAATAGCTTTGTTTCATCATAAAAAGTTTTGAAATCCCTTGCAATTGTGTTGCTGTTCCTCACAATTACTTTGGTTTCCCTTGCAATAGCTTTATACATCCCTTCTGAAATTTAACCATGGTTGTACTACATTAACTATAGTTAAACTATGTTATTAATTATGAAACCATGGATGTGGTGGCTCAACAGTTAAGGCTCTGGGTTACTGAGTGAAAGGTCAGGCGTTCATGCCCCAGCACCGCCAAGATGACACTGTTGGACCCTTGAGCAAGGCCCTTAACCCTATCTGCTCCAGGGGTGCTGTTTCATGGCTGACCCCAGCTTAGTTGGGATATGTGAAAACAACTGCATTTCAATGGCTCTGTACCTGTACTCTGCACAATGACAATAAAGTTGAATCTTAATCTTAATTATGGGTTCCGATTCAGCTCCTTTTATACCTGTATGTCCGGGGAAGTGGCAAGCAAATTCCACTCGCCAATTACCATTGGCCTTTTCTCAAAGATCAGAGGTGTTTGGGGCTCCAAAGAGTGACCCCTAGTGTCACTAGGGGGTCAGTGTCA